>NW_026893777.1:300000-409916 GCF_032452875.1 Bos javanicus
CATGACTGATCATGCACTGATCACGTAATTGATCATGCACTGATCACGTGGCTTATCATGCACTGATCATGTGACTGATCATGTGCTGATCATGTTTGGATCATCACTGATCATGTGCCTCTGGAGGCAATGAACAAAGAGCTGAGTAGGCAGGAATCAGTCAGCAGGCAATAATCATGGAACTCAGCTCTGAGAAATCATGCTGCTCAGCTGGCAATAATCAAGCAGCTGAGCAGGCAGGAATTATGCAGCACACGTGGCAATTGTCAAGCAGATGACAGGCAGGAATCGTGCAGCTCAGCTGGCAATTGTCAAGCAGATGAGCAGACAGTAATCACGCAGCTCAGCAGGCCCTGATCACGTGACTGAGCATGCACTGTTCACGTGGCTGATCATACACTGATCACGTGACTGATCATGCACTGATCACGTGGCTATCATGCACTGATCACGTGGCTGATCATGCACTGATCACGTGGCTGTCATGCACTGATCACGTGGCTGATCATGCACTGATCACGTGACTGATCATGCACTGATCACGTGGCTATCATGCACTGATCACGTGGCTGATCATGCACTGATCACGGGACTGATCATGCACTGATCACGTGACTGATCATGCACTGATCACGTGACTGATCATGCACTGATCACGTGGCTATCATGCACTGATCACGTGGCTGATCATGCACTGATCACGTGACTGATCATGCACTGATCACTGGCTATCATGCACTGATCACGTGGCTATCATGCACTGATCACGTGGCTGATCATGCACTGATCACGTGACTGATCATGCACTGATCACGTCTGATCATGCACTGATCACTGACTGATCATGCACTGATCACGTGGATGATCATGCACTGATCACGTGACTGATCATGCACTGATCACGTGGCTATCATGCACTGATCACGTGGCTGATCATGCACTGATCACGTGGCTGATCATGCACTGATCACGTGGCTGATCATGCACTGATCACGTGACTGATCATGCACTGATCACGTGGCTGATCATGCACTGATCACGTGGCTGATCATGCACTGATCACGTGACTGATCATGCACTGATCACGTGACTGATCATGCACTGATCACGTGGCTATCATGCACTGATCACGTGGCTGATCATGCACTGATCACGCAGCTACCATGCACTGGTCACGTGACTGATCATGCACTGATCACGTGACTGATCATGCACTGATCACGTGGCTTATCATGCACTGATCATGTGACTGATCATGTGCTGATCATGTTTGGATCATACACTGATCATGTGCCTCTGGAGGCAATGAACAAAGAGCTGAGTAGGCACGAATCAGTCAGCAGGCAATAATCATGGAACTCAGCTCTGAGAAATCATGCTGCTCAGCTGGCAATAATCAAGCAGATGAGCAGGCAGGAATTATGCAGCACACGTGGCAATTGTCAAGCAGATGACAGGCAGGAATCGTGCAGCTCAGCTGGCAATTGTCAAGCAGATGAGCAGACAGTAATCACGCAGCTCAGCAGGCCCTGATCACGTGACTGAGCATGCACTGTTCACGTGGCTGATCATACACTGATCACGTGACTGATCATGCACTGATCACGTGGCTATCATGCACTGATCACGTGATTGATCATGCACTGATCACGTAATTGTCATGCACTGATCACGTGGCTGATCATGCACTGATCACGTGACTGATCATGCACTGATCACGTGGCTATCATGCACTGATCACGTGGCTGATCATGCACTGATCACGGGACTGATCATGCACTGATCATGGCGCTATCATGCACTGACACATGACTGACATGCACTGATCACGTGGCTGATCATGCACTGATCACGTGACTGATCATGCACTGATCACGTGACTGATCATGCACTGATCACGTGGCTGATCATGCACTGATCACGTGGCTATCATGCACTGATCACGTGGCTGATCATGCACTGATCACGTAGCTATCATGCACTGATCACGTGACTGATCATGCACTGATCACGTGGCTGATCATGCACTGATCACGTGACTGATCATGCACTGATCACGTGACTGATCATGCACTGATCACGTGGCTATCATGCACTGATCACGTGGCTGATCATGCACTGATCACGTGACTGATCATGCACTGATCACGTGGCTATCATGCACTGATCACGTGGCTGATCATGCACTGATCACGTGGCTGATCATGCACTGATCACGTGACTGATCATGCACTGATCACGTGGCATCATGCACTGATCACGTGGCTGATCATACACTGATCACGTGACTGATCATGCACTGATCACGTGGCTATCATGCACTGATCACGTGGCTGATCATGCACTGATCACGTGGCTATCATGCACTGATCACGTGACTGATCATGCACTGATCACGTGGCTGATCATGCACTGATCACGTGACTGATCATGCACTGATCACGTGACTGATCATGCACTGATCACGTGGCTATCATGCACTGCTCACGTGGCTGATCATGCACTGATCACGCAGCTACCATGTACTGGTCACGTGACTGATCATGCACTGATCACGTGGCTGATCATGCACTGATCACGTGGCTGATCATGCACTGATCACGTGACTGATCATGCACTGATCACGTGACTGATCATGCACTGATCACGTGGCTATCATGCACTGATCACGAGACTGATCATGCACTGATCACGTCTAATCATGCACTGATCACATGACTGCCCATGCACTGATCACGTGGATGATCATACACTAATCATGTGACAGATCATGCACTGATCACGTGGCTGATCATGCACTGATACCGTGACTGAGCATGGACTGATCACATGACTATCATGTAGTGATCACGTGACTTAATGGCGCTGATCATGTGACTGATCATGCGCTGATCATGTTTGCTATCATACACTGATCATGTGCCTCTGGAGGCAATAAACAAAGAGCTGAGTAGGCACGAATCAAACAGTCAGCAGGCAATAATCATGGAACTCAGCTGTGAGGAATCATGCTGCTCAGCTGGCAATAATCAAGCAGCTGAGCAGGCAGGAATTACGCAGCACAGCTGGCAATTGTCAAGCAGATGACAGGCAGGAATCGTGCAGCTCAGCTGGCAATTGTCAAGCAGATGAGCAGACAGTAATCACGCAGCTCAGCAGGCCAGATCACGTGACTGAGCATGCACTGTTCACGTGGCTGATCATACACTGATCACGTGATTGATCATGCACTGATCACTTGGATATCATGCACTGATCACGTGGCTGATCATACACTGTTCACGTGTCTGACCATGCACTGATCACGTGGCTGATCATACACTGCTCACGTAACTGATCATGCACTGATCACGTGGCTATCATGCACTGATCACGTGGCTGATCATGCACTGATCACGTGGCTGATCATGCACTGATCACGTGACTGATCATGCACTGATCACGTGGCAATCATGCACTGATCACGTGGCTGATCATACACTGATCACGTGACTGATCATGCACTGATCACTGGCTATCATGCACTGATCACGTGGCTATCATGCACTGATCACGTGGCTGATCATGCACTGATCACGTGACTGATCATGCACTGATCACGTCTGATCATGCACTGATCACGTGACTGATCATGCACTGATCACGTGGATGATCATGCACTGATCATGTGACTGATCATGCACTGATCACGTGGCTATCATGCACTGATCACGTGGCTGATCATGCAATGATCACGTAGCTACCATGTACTGGTCACGTGACTGATCATGCACTGATCACGTAATTGATCATGCACTGATCACGTGACTGATCATGCACTGATCACGTGACTGATCATGCACTGATCACGTGGATATCATGCACTGATCACGTGGCTGATCATGCACTGATCACGTGGCTGATCATGCACTGATCACGTGGCTGATCATGCACTGATCACGTGACTGATCATGCACTGATCACGTGGCTATCATGCACTGATCACGTGGCTGATCATGCACTGATCACGTGGCTGATCATGCACTGTCACGTGACTGATCATGCACTGATCACGTGGCACTCATGCACTGATCACGTGGCTGATCATGCACTGATCACGTAACTGATCATGCACTGATCACGTGGCTATCATGCACTGATCACGTGGCTGATCATGCAATGATCACGTAGCTACCATATACTGGTCACGTGACTGATCATGCACATCACGTAAATGATCATGCACTGATCACGTGACTGATCATGCACTGATCACGTGACTGATCATGCACTGATCACGTGGCTATCATGCACTGATCACGTGGCTGATCATGCACTGATCACGTAGCAACCATGTACTGGTCACGTGACTGATCATGCACTGATCACGTAATGATCATGCACTGATCACGTGACTGATCATGCACTGATCACGTGGCTGATCACACTGATCACGTGACTGATCATGCACTGATCACGTGGCTATCATGCACTGATCACGTGGCTATCATGCACTGATCACGTGGCTGATCACACACGATCACGTGACTGATCATGCACTGATCACGTGGCTATCATGCACTGATCACGTGGCTATCATGCACTGATCACGTGGCTGATCATGCACTGATCACGTAGCTACATGCACTGATCACGTGACTGATCATGCACTGATCACGTAATTGATCATGCACTGATCACGTGGCTGATCATGCACTGATCACGTGGCTGATCATGCACTGATCACGTGGCTATCATGCACTGATCACGTGGCTGATCATGCACTGATCACGTGGCTATCATGCACTGATCACGTGACTGATCATGCACTGATCACGTGACTGATCATGCACTGATCACGTGGCTATCATGCACTGATCACGTGGCTGATCATGCACTGATCACGTGGCTATCATGCACTGATCACGTGACTGATCATGCACTGATCACGTGACTGATCATGCACTGATCACGTGGCTATCATGCACTGATCACGTGGCTGATCATGCACTGATCACGTGCCTGATCATGCACTGATCACATGACTGATCATGCACTGATCACGTGACTGATCATGCACTGATCACGTGGCTATCATGCACTATCACGTGGCTGATCATGCAATGATCACGTAGCTACCATGCACTGGTCACGTGACTGATCATGCACTGATCACGTGACTGATCATGCACTGATCACGTGGCTATCATGCACTGATCACGTGGCTGATCATGCACTGATCACGTGCCTATCATGCACTGATCACGTGACTGATCATGCACTGATCACGTGGCTATCATGCACTGATCACGTGGCTGATCATGCACTGATCACGTGGCTGATCACACACTGTCACGTGACTGATCATGCACTGATCACGTGGCTATCATGCACTGATCACGTGGCTATCATGCACTGATCACGTGGATATCATGCACTGATCACGTGGCTGATCACACACGTATCACGTGACTGATCATGCACTGATCACGTGGCTATCATGCACTGATCACGTGGCTGATCATGCACTGATCACGTAGCTACCATGTACTGGTCACGTGACTGATCATGCACTGATCACGTACTGATCATGCACTGATCACGTGGCTGATCATGCACTGATCACGTGACTGATCATGCACTGATCACGTGGCTGATCATGCACTGATCACGTGACTGATCATGCACTGATCACGTGGCTATCATGCACTGATCACGTGGCTATCATGCACTGATCACGTGGCTGATCATGCACTGATCACGTGACTGATCATGCACTGATCACGTGGCTGATCATGCACTGATCACGTGGCTGATCATGCACTGATCACGTGGCTATCATGCACTGATCACGTGGCTGATCATGCACTGATCACGCAGCTATCATGCACTGATCACGTGACTGATCATGCACTGATCACGTGGCTGATCATGCACTGATCACGTGGCTGATCATGCACTGATCACGTGGCTGATCATGCACTGATCACGTGGCTGATCATGCACTGATCACGCAGCTATCATGCACTGATCACGTGACTGATCATGCACTGATCACGTGGCTGATCATGCACTGATCACGTGACTGATCATGCACTGATCACGTGACTGATCATGCACTGATCACGTGGCTATCATGCACTGATCACGTGGCTGATCATGCACTGATCACGCAGCTATCATGCACTGATCACGTGACTGATCATGCACTGATCACGTGATTGATCATGCACTGATCACGTGGCTGATCATGCACTGATCACGTGGCTATCATGCACTGACACGTGGCTGATCATGCACTGATCACGTAGCTACCATGCACTGATCACGTGACTGATCATGCACTGATCACGTGACTGATCATGCACTGATCACGTGGCTATCATGCACTGATCACGTGGCTGATCATGCACTGATCACGTGCCTGTCATGCACTGATCACGTGACTGATCATGCACTGATCACGTGGCAATCATGCACTGATCACGTGACTGATCATGCACTGATCACGTGGCTATCATGCACTGATCACGTGACTGATCATGCACTGATCACGTCTGATCATGCACTGATCACGTGACTGATCATGCACTGATCACGTGGCTGATCATGCACTGATCACGTGACTGATCATGCACTGATCACGTGACTGATCATGCACTGATCACGTGGCTATCATGCACTGATCACGTGGCTGATCATGCACTGATCACGCAGATACCATGCACTGATCACGTGACTGATCATGCACTGATCACGTAATTGATCATGCACTGATCACGTGGCTGATCATGCACTGATCACGTGACTGATCATGCACTGATCACGTGGCTGATCATGCACTGATCACGTGGCTGATCATGCACTGATCACGTGACTGATCATGCACTGATCACGTGGCATCATGCACTGATCACGTGGCTGATCATGCACTGATCACGTGACTGATCATGCACTGATCACGTGGCTATCATGCACTGATCACGTGGCTGATCATGCACTGATCACGCAGCTATCATGCACTGATCACGTGACTGATCATGCACTGATCACGTGGCTGATCATGCACTGATCACGTGGCTGATCATGCACTGATCACGTGACTGATCATGCACTGATCACGTGACTGATCATGCACTGATCACGTGGCTATCATGCACTATCACGTGGCTGATCATGCACTGATCATGTAGCTACCATGTACAGGTCACGTGAATGATCATACACCCATCAGGTGACTGATCATGCACTGATCACGTGGCTATCATGCACTGATCACGAGACTGATCATGCACTGATCACGTCTATATCATGCACTGATCACATGACTGCCCATGCACTGATCACGTGGATGATCATACACTAATCATGTGACAGATCATGCACTGATCACGTGGCTGATCATGCACTGATACCGTGACTGAGCATGGACTGATCACATGACTATCATGTAGTGATCACGTGACTTAATGGCGCTGATCATGTGACTGATCATGCGCTGATCATGTTTGCTATCATACACTGATCATGTGCCTCTGGAGGCAATAAACAAAGAGCTGAGTAGGCACGAATCAAACAGTCAGCAGGCAATAATCATGGAACTCAGCTGTGAGGAATCATGCTGCTCAGCTGGCAATAATCAAGCAGCTGAGCAGGCAGGAATTACGCAGCACAGCTGGCAATTGTCAAGCAGATGACAGGCAGGAATCGTGCAGCTCAGCTGGCAATTGTCAAGCAGATGAGCAGACAGTAATCACGCAGCTCAGCAGGCCCTGATCACGTGACTGAGCATGCACTGTTCACGTGGCTGATCATACACTGATCACGTGATTGATCATGCACTGATCACTTGGATATCATGCACTGATCACGTGGCTGATCATACACTGTTCACGTGTCTGACCATGCACTGATCACGTGGCTGATCATACACTGCTCACGTAACTGATCATGCACTGATCACGTGGCTATCATGCACTGATCACGTGGCTGATCATGCACTGATCACGTGGCTGATCATGCACTGATCACGTGACTGATCATGCACTGATCACTGGCAATCATGCACTGATCACGTGGCTGATCATACACTGATCACGTGACTGATCATGCACTGATCACTGGCTATCATGCACTGATCACGTGGCTATCATGCACTGATCACGTGGCTGATCATGCACTGATCACGTGACTGATCATGCACTGATCACGTCTGATCATGCACTGATCACGTGACTGATCATGCACTGATCACGTGGATGATCATGCACTGATCATGTGACTGATCATGCACTGATCACGTGGCTATCATGCACTGATCACGTGGCTGATCATGCAATGATCACGTAGCTACCATGTACTGGTCACGTGACTGATCATGCACTGATCACGTAAATGATCATGCACTGATCACGTGACTGATCATGCACTGATCACGTGACTGATCATGCACTGATCACGTGGCTATCATGCACTGATCACGTGGCTGATCATGCACTGATCACGTAGCTACCATGCACTGATCACGTGACTGATCATGCACTGATCACGTAATTGATCATGCACTGATCACGTGACTGATCATGCACTGATCACGTGGCTGATCACACACTGATCACGTGACTGATCATGCACTGATCACGTGGCTATCATGCACTGATCACGTGGCTATCATGCACTGATCACGTGGCTGATCATGCACTGATCACGCAGCTATCATGCACTGATCACGTGACTGATCATGCACTGATCACGTGGCTGATCATGCACTGATCACGTGGCTGATCATGCACTGATCACGTGGCTATCATGCACTGATCACGTGGCTGATCATGCACTGATCACGCAGCTATCATGCACTGATCACGTGACTGATCATGCACTGATCACGTGGCTGATCATGCACTGATCACGTGACTGATCATGCACTGATCACGTGACTGATCATGCACTGATCACGTGGCTATCATGCACTGATCACGTGGCTGATCATGCACTGATCACGCAGCTATCATGCACTGATCACGTGACTGATCATGCACTGATCACGTGACTGATCATGCACTGATCACGTGGCTGATCATGCACTGATCACGTGACTGATCATGCACTGATCACGTGACTGATCATGCACTGATCACGTGGCTATCATGCACTGATCACGTGGCTGATCATGCACTGATCACGTGCCTGATCATGCACTGATCACGTGACTGATCATGCACTGATCACGTGACTGATCATGCACTGATCACGTGGCTATCATGCACTGATCACGTGGCTGATCATGCACTGATCATGTAGCTACCATGTACTGATCACGTGACTGATCATGCACTGATCACGTGACTGATCATGCACTGATCACGTGGCTATCATGCACTGATCACGTGGCTGATCATGCACTGATCACGTGCCTGTCATGCACTGATCACGTGACTGATCATGCACTGATCACGTGGCAATCATGCACTGATCACGTGACTGATCATGCACTGATCACGTGGCTATCATGCACTGATCACGTGGCTCTCATGCACTGATCACGTGACTGATCATGCACTGATCACGTGACTGTCATGCACTGATCACGTGGCTGATCATGCACTGATCACGTGGCTGATCATGCACTGATCACGTGGCTATCATGCACTGATCACGTGGCTGATCATGCACTGATCACGGGACTGATCATGCACTGATCACGGGCTATCATGCACTGATCACATGACTGATCATGCACTGATCACGTGGCTGATCATGCACTGATCACGTGACTGATCATGCACTGATCACGTGACTGATCATGCACTGATCACGTGGCTGATCATGCACTGATCACGTGGCTGATCATGCACTGATCACGTGGCTGATCATGCACTGATCACGTGACTGATCATGCACTGATCACGTGGCTATCATGCACTGATCACGTGGCTGATCATGCACTGATCACGTAGCTACCATATACTGGTCACGTGACTGATCATGCACTGATCACGTATATGATCATGCACTGATCACGTGACTGATCATGCACTGATCACGTGACTGATCATGCACTGATCACGTGGCTATCATGCACTGATCACGTGGCTGATCATGCAATGATCACGTAGCAACCATGTACTGGTCACGTGACTGATCATGCACTGATCACGTAATGATCATGCACTGATCACGTGACTGATCATGCACTGATCACGTGGCTGATCACACACTGATCACGTGACTGATCATGCACTGATCACGTGGCTATCATGCACTGATCACGTGGCTATCATGCACTGATCACGTGGCTGATCATGCACTGATCACGTGACTGATCATGCACTGATCACGTGGCTGATCATGCACTGATCACGTGGCTATCATGCACTGATCACGTGGCTGATCATGCACTGATCACGTAGCTACATGCACTGATCACGTGACTGATCATGCACTGATCACGTGACTGATCATGCACTGATCACGTGGCTGATCATGCACTGATCACGTGGCTGATCATGCACTGATCACGTGGCTATCATGCACTGATCACGTGGCTATCATGCACTGATCACGTGGCTGATCATGCACTGATCACGCAGCTATCATGCACTGATCACGTGACTGATCATGCACTGATCACGTGGCTGATCATGCACTGATCACGTGGCTGATCATGCACTGATCACGTGGCTGATCATGCACTGATCACGTGGCTGATCATGCACTGATCACGCAGCTATCATGCACTGATCACGTGACTGATCATGCACTGATCACGTGGCTGATCATGCACTGATCACGTGACTGATCATGCACTGATCACGTGACTGATCATGCACTGATCACGTGGCTATCATGCACTGATCACGTGGCTGATCATGCACTGATCACGCAGCTATCATGCACTGATCACGTGACTGATCATGCACTGATCACGTGATTGATCATGCACTGATCACGTGGCTGATCATGCACTGATCACGTGGCTATCATGCACTGATCACGTGGCTGATCATGCACTGATCACGTAGCTATCATGCACTGATCACGTGACTGATCATGCACTGATCACGTGACTGATCATGCACTGATCACGTGGCTATCATGCACTGATCACGTGGCTGATCATGCACTGATCACGTGCCTGTCATGCACTGATCACGTGACTGATCATGCACTGATCACGTGGCTGATCATGCACTGATCACGTGACTGATCATGCACTGATCACGTGGCTATCATGCACTGATCACGTGACTGATCATGCACTGATCACGTCTGATCATGCACTGATCACGTGACTGATCATGCACTGATCACGTGGCTGATCATGCACTGATCACGTGACTGATCATGCACTGATCACGTGACTGATCATGCACTGATCACGTGGCTATCATGCACTGATCACGTGGCTGATCATGCACTGATCACGTAGATATCATGCACTGATCACGTGACTGATCATGCACTGATCACGTAATTGATCATGCACTGATCACGTGGCTGATCATGCACTGATCACGTGACTGATCATGCACTGATCACGTGGCTGATCATGCACTGATCACGTGGCTGATCATGCACTGATCACGTGACTGATCATGCACTGATCACGTGGCATCATGCACTGATCACGTGGCTGATCATGCACTGATCACGTGACTGATCATGCACTGATCACGTGGCTATCATGCACTGATCACGTGGCTGATCATGCACTGATCACGTGGCTATCATGCACTGATCACGTGACTGATCATGCACTGATCACGTGGCTGATCATGCACTGATCACGTGGCTGATCATGCACTGATCACGTGACTGATCATGCACTGATCACGTGACTGATCATGCACTGATCACGTGGCTATCATGCACTATCACGTGGCTGATCATGCAATGATCATGTAGCTACCATGTACAGGTCACGTGAATGATCATACACCCATCAGGTGACTGATCATGCACTGATCACGTGGCTATCATGCACTGATCACGAGACTGATCATGCACTGATCACGTCTATATCATGCACTGATCACATGACTGCCCATGCACTGATCACGTGGATGATCATACACTAATCATGTGACAGATCATGCACTGATCACGTGGCTGATCATGCACTGATACCGTGACTGAGCATGGACTGATCACATGACTATCATGTAGTGATCACGTGACTTAATGGCGCTGATCATGTGACTGATCATGCGCTGATCATGTTTGCTATCATACACTGATCATGTGCCTCTGGAGGCAATAAACAAAGAGCTGAGTAGGCACGAATCAAACAGTCAGCAGGCAATAATCATGGAACTCAGCTGTGAGGAATCATGCTGCTCAGCTGGCAATAATCAAGCAGCTGAGCAGGCAGGAATTACGCAGCACAGCTGGCAATTGTCAAGCAGATGACAGGCAGGAATCGTGCAGCTCAGCTGGCAATTGTCAAGCAGATGAGCAGACAGTAATCACGCAGCTCAGCAGGCCCTGATCACGTGACTGAGCATGCACTGTTCACGTGGCTGATCATACACTGATCACGTGATTGATCATGCACTGATCACTTGGATATCATGCACTGATCACGTGGCTGATCATACACTGTTCACGTGTCTGACCATGCACTGATCACGTGGCTGATCATACACTGCTCACGTAACTGATCATGCACTGATCACGTGGCTATCATGCACTGATCACGTGGCTGATCATGCACTGATCACGTGGCTGATCATGCACTGATCACGTGACTGATCATGCACTGATCACTGGCAATCATGCACTGATCACGTGGCTGATCATACACTGATCACGTGACTGATCATGCACTGATCACTGGCTATCATGCACTGATCACGTGGCTATCATGCACTGATCACGTGGCTGATCATGCACTGATCACGTGACTGATCATGCACTGATCACGTCTGATCATGCACTGATCACGTGACTGATCATGCACTGATCACGTGGATGATCATGCACTGATCACGTGACTGATCATGCACTGATCACGTGGCTATCATGCACTGATCACGTGGCTGATCATGCACTGATCACGTAGCTACCATGTACTGATCACGTGACTGATCATGCACTGATCACGTAACTGATCATGCACTGATCACGTGACTGATCATGCACTGATCACGTGACTGATCATGCACTGATCACGTGGCTATCATGCACTGATCACGTGGCTGATCATGCACTGATCACGTGGCTATCATGCACTGATCACGTGACTGATCATGCACTGATCACGTGGCTGATCATGCACTGATCACGTGACTGATCATGCACTGATCACGTGGCTGATCATGCACTGATCACGTGACTGATCATGCACTGATCACGTGGCTATCATGCACTGATCACGTGGCTATCATGCACTGATCACGTGGCTGATCATGCACTGATCACGCAGCTATCATGCACTGATCACGTGACTGATCATGCACTGATCACGTGGCTGATCATGCACTGATCACGTGGCTGATCATGCACTGATCACGTGGCTATCATGCACTGATCACGTGGCTGATCATGCACTGATCACGCAGCTATCATGCACTGATCACGTGACTGATCATGCACTGATCACGTGGCTGATCATGCACTGATCACGTGACTGATCATGCACTGATCACGTGACTGATCATGCACTGATCACGTGGCTATCATGCACTGATCACGTGGCTGATCATGCACTGATCACGCAGCTATCATGCACTGATCACGTGACTGATCATGCACTGATCACGTAACTGATCATGCACTGATCACGTGGCTGATCATGCACTGATCACGTGACTGATCATGCACTGATCACGTGACTGATCATGCACTGATCACGTGGCTATCATGCACTGATCACGTGGCTGATCATGCACTGATCACGTGACTGATCATGCACTGATCACGTGACTGATCATGCACTGATCACGTGACTGATCATGCACTGATCACGTGGCTATCATGCACTGATCACGTGGCTGATCATGCACTGATCACGTAGCTACCATGCACTGATCACGTGACTGATCATGCACTGATCACGTGACTGATCATGCACTGATCACGTGGCTATCATGCACTGATCACGTGGCTGATCATGCACTGATCACGTGCCTGTCATGCACTGATCACGTGACTGATCATGCACTGATCACGTGGCAATCATGCACTGATCACGTGACTGATCATGCACTGATCACGTGGCTATCATGCACTGATCACGTGGCTATCATGCACTGATCACGTGACTGATCATGCACTGATCACTGATTGTCATGCACTGATCACGTGGCTGATCATGCACTGATCACGTGGCTGATCATGCACTGATCACGTGGCTATCATGCACTGATCACGTGGCTGATCATGCACTGATCACGGACTGATCATGCACTGATCACGGGCTATCATGCACTGTCACGTGACTGATCATGCACTGATCACGTGGCTGATCATGCACTGATCACGTGACTGATCATGCACTGATCACGTGACTGATCATGCACTGATCACGTGGCTGATCATGCACTGATCACGTGACTGATCATGCACTGATCACGTGGCTGATCATGCACTGATCACGTGACTGATCATGCACTGATCACGTGGCTATCATGCACTGATCACGTGGCTGATCATGCAATGATCACGTAGCTACCATATACTGGTCACGTGACTGATCATGCACTGATCACGTATATGATCATGCACTGATCACGTGACTGATCATGCACTGATCACGTGACTGATCATGCACTGATCACGTGGCTATCATGCACTGATCACGTGGCTGATCATGCAATGATCACGTAGCAACCATGTACTGGTCACGTGACTGATCATGCACTGATCACGTAATGATCATGCACTGATCACGTGACTGATCATGCACTGATCACGTGGCTGATCACACACTGATCACGTGACTGATCATGCACTGATCACGTGGCTATCATGCACTGATCACGTGGCTATCATGCACTGATCACGTGGCTGATCATGCACTGATCACGTGACTGATCATGCACTGATCACGTGGCTGATCATGCACTGATCACGTGGCTATCATGCACTGATCACGTGGCTGATCATGCACTGATCACGTAGCTACATGCACTGATCACGTGACTGATCATGCACTGATCACGTGACTGATCATGCACTGATCACGTGGCTGATCATGCACTGATCACGTGGCTGATCATGCACTGATCACGTGGCTATCATGCACTGATCACGTGGCTGATCATGCACTGATCACGTAGCTATCATGCACTGATCACGTGACTGATCATGCACTGATCACGTGACTGATCATGCACTGATCACGTGGCTATCATGCACTGATCACGTGGCTGATCATGCACTGATCACGTAGCTATCATGCACTGATCACGTGACTGATCATGCACTGATCACGTGACTGATCATGCACTGATCACGTGGCTATCATGCACTGATCACGTGGCTGATCATGCACTGATCACGTGCCTGATCATGCACTGATCACATGACTGATCATGCACTGATCACGTGACTGATCATGCACTGATCACGTGGCTATCATGCACTGATCACGTGGCTGATCATGCAATGATCATGTAGCTACCATGTACTGGTCACGTGACTGATCATGCACTGATCACGTGACTGATCATGCACTGATCACGTGGCTATCATGCACTGATCACGTGGCTGATCATGCACTGATCACGTGCCTATCATGCACTGATCACGTGACTGATCATGCACTGATCACGTGGCTATCATGCACTGATCACGTGGCTGATCATGCACTGATCACGTGGCTGATCATGCACTGATCACGTGACTGATCATGCACTGATCACGTGGCTATCATGCACTGATCACGTGGCTGATCATGCACTGATCACGTGGATATCATGCACTGATCACGTGGCTGATCATGCACTGATCACGTGACTGATCATGCACTGATCACGTGGCTATCATGCACTGATCACGTGGCTGATCATGCACTGATCACGTAGCTATCATGCACTGATCACGTGACTGATCATGCACTGATCACGTAATTGATCATGCACTGATCACGTGGCTGATCATGCACTGATCACGTGACTGATCATGCACTGATCACGTGACTGATCATGCACTGATCACGTGGCTATCATGCACTGATCACGTGGCTGATCATGCACTGATCACGCAGATACCATGCACTGATCACGTGACTGATCATGCACTGATCACGTGACTGATCATGCACTGATCACGTGGCTGATCACACTGATCACGTGACTGATCATGCACTGATCACGTGGCTATCATGCACTGATCACGTGGCTGATCATGCACTGATCACGTGGATATCATGCACTGATCACGTGGCTGATCATGCACTGATCACGTGACTGATCATGCACTGATCACGTGGCTATCATGCACTGATCACGTGGCTATCATGCACTGATCACGTGGCTGATCATGCACTGATCACGTGACTGATCATGCACTGATCACGTGGCTGATCATGCACTGATCACGTGGCTGATCATGCACTGATCACGTGGCTATCATGCACTGATCACGTGGCTGATCATGCACTGATCACGCAGCTATCATGCACTGATCACGTGACTGATCATGCACTGATCACGTGGCTGATCATGCACTGATCACGTGGCTGATCATGCACTGATCACGTGGCTATCATGCACTGATCACGTGGCTGATCATGCACTGATCACGTGGCTGATCATGCACTGATCACGTGGCTATCATGCACTGATCACGTGGCTGATCATGCACTGATCACGCAGCTATCATGCACTGATCACGTGACTGATCATGCACTGATCACGTGGCTGATCATGCACTGATCACGTGACTGATCATGCACTGATCACGTGACTGATCATGCACTGATCACGTGGCTATCATGCACTGATCACGTGGCTGATCATGCACTGATCACGCAGCTATCATGCACTGATCACGTGACTGATCATGCACTGATCACGTGATTGATCATGCACTGATCACGTGGCTGATCATGCACTGATCACGTGGCTATCATGCACTGACACGTGGCTGATCATGCACTGATCACGTAGCTACCATGCACTGATCACGTGACTGATCATGCACTGATCACGTGACTGATCATGCACTGATCACGTGGCTATCATGCACTGATCACGTGGCTGATCATGCACTGATCACGTGGCTGTCATGCACTGATCACGTGACTGATCATGCACTGATCACGTGGCTGATCATGCACTGATCACGTGACTGATCATGCACTGATCACGTGGCTATCATGCACTGATCACGTGACTGATCATGCACTGATCACGTCTGATCATGCACTGATCACGTGACTGATCATGCACTGATCACGTGGCTGATCATGCACTGATCACGTGACTGATCATGCACTGATCACGTGACTGATCATGCACTGATCACGTGGCTATCATGCACTGATCACGTGGCTGATCATGCACTGATCACGTAGCTACCATGCACTGATCACGTGACTGATCATGCACTGATCACGTAATTGATCATGCACTGATCACGTGGCTGATCATGCACTGATCACGTGACTGATCATGCACTGATCACGTGGCTGATCATGCACTGATCACGTGGCTGATCATGCACTGATCACGTGACTGATCATGCACTGATCACGTGGCATCATGCACTGATCACGTGGCTGATCATGCACTGATCACGTGACTGATCATGCACTGATCACGTGGCTATCATGCACTGATCACGTGGCTGATCATGCACTGATCACGTGGCTATCATGCACTGATCACGTGACTGATCATGCACTGATCACGTGGCTGATCATGCACTGATCACGTGGCTGATCATGCACTGATCACGTGACTGATCATGCACTGATCACGTGACTGATCATGCACTGATCACGTGGCTATCATGCACTATCACGTGGCTGATCATGCACTGATCATGTAGCTACCATGTACAGGTCACGTGAATGATCATACACCCATCAGGTGACTGATCATGCACTGATCACGTGGCTATCATGCACTGATCACGAGACTGATCATGCACTGATCACGTCTATATCATGCACTGATCACATGACTGCCCATGCACTGATCACGTGGATGATCATACACTAATCATGTGACAGATCATGCACTGATCACGTGGCTGATCATGCACTGATACCGTGACTGAGCATGGACTGATCACATGACTATCATGTAGTGATCACGTGACTTAATGGCGCTGATCATGTGACTGATCATGCGCTGATCATGTTTGCTATCATACACTGATCATGTGCCTCTGGAGGCAATAAACAAAGAGCTGAGTAGGCACGAATCAAACAGTCAGCAGGCAATAATCATGGAACTCAGCTGTGAGGAATCATGCTGCTCAGCTGGCAATAATCAAGCAGCTGAGCAGGCAGGAATTACGCAGCACAGCTGGCAATTGTCAAGCAGATGACAGGCAGGAATCGTGCAGCTCAGCTGGCAATTGTCAAGCAGATGAGCAGACAGTAATCACGCAGCTCAGCAGGCCCTGATCACGTGACTGAGCATGCACTGTTCACGTGGCTGATCATACACTGATCACGTGATTGATCATGCACTGATCACTTGGATATCATGCACTGATCACGTGGCTGATCATACACTGTTCACGTGTCTGACCATGCACTGATCACGTGGCTGATCATACACTGCTCACGTAACTGATCATGCACTGATCACGTGGCTATCATGCACTGATCACGTGGCTGATCATGCACTGATCACGTGGCTGATCATGCACTGATCACGTGACTGATCATGCACTGATCACTGGCAATCATGCACTGATCACGTGGCTGATCATACACTGATCACGTGACTGATCATGCACTGATCACTGGCTATCATGCACTGATCACGTGGCTATCATGCACTGATCACGTGGCTGATCATGCACTGATCACGTGACTGATCATGCACTGATCACGTCTGATCATGCACTGATCACGTGACTGATCATGCACTGATCACGTGGATGATCATGCACTGATCATGTGACTGATCATGCACTGATCACGTGGCTATCATGCACTGATCACGTGGCTGATCATGCACTGATCACGTAGCTACCATGCACTGATCACGTGACTGATCATGCACTGATCACGTGGCTGATCATGCACTGATCACGTGACTGATCATGCACTGATCACGTGACTGATCATGCACTGATCACGTGGCTATCATGCACTGATCACGTGGCTGATCATGCACTGATCACGTAGCTACCATGCACTGATCACGTGACTGATCATGCACTGATCACGTAATTGATCATGCACTGATCACGTGACTGATCATGCACTGATCACGTGGCTGATCATGCACTGATCACGTGACTGATCATGCACTGATCACGTGGCTGATCATGCACTGATCACGTGGCTGATCATGCACTGATCACGTGGCTATCATGCACTGATCACGTGGCTGATCATGCACTGATCACAGCTATCATGCACTGATCACGTGACTGATCATGCACTGATCACGTGGCTGATCATGCACTGATCACGTGGCTGATCATGCACTGATCACGTGGCTATCATGCACTGATCACGTGGCTGATCATGCACTGATCACGCAGCTATCATGCACTGATCACGTGACTGATCATGCACTGATCACGTGGCTGATCATGCACTGATCACGTGACTGATCATGCACTGATCACGTGACTGATCATGCACTGATCACGTGGCTATCATGCACTGATCACGTGGCTGATCATGCACTGATCACGCAGCTATCATGCACTGATCACGTGACTGATCATGCACTGATCACGTAATTGATCATGCACTGATCACGTGGCTGATCATGCACTGATCACGTGACTGATCATGCACTGATCACGTGACTGATCATGCACTGATCACGTGGCTATCATGCACTGATCACGTGGCTGATCATGCACTGATCACGTGACTGATCATGCACTGATCACGTGACTGATCATGCACTGATCACGTGACTGATCATGCACTGATCACGTGGCTATCATGCACTGATCACGTGGCTGATCATGCACTGATCACGTAGCTACCATGCACTGTCACGTGACTGATCATGCACTGATCACGTGACTGATCATGCACTGATCACGTGGCTATCATGCACTGATCACGTGGCTGATCATGCACTGATCACGTGCCTGTCATGCACTGATCACGTGACTGATCATGCACTGATCACGTGGCAATCATGCACTGATCACGTGACTGATCATGCACTGATCACGTGGCTATCATGCACTGATCACGTGGCTATCATGCACTGATCACGTGACTGATCATGCACTGATCACGTGACTGATCATGCACTGATCACGTGGCTATCATGCACTGATCACGTGGCTGATCATGCACTGATCACGTGGCTATCATGCACTGATCACGTGGCTGATCATGCACTGATCACGTGACTGATCATGCACTGATCACTGGCTATCATGCACTGATCACATGACTGATCATGCACTGATCACGTGGCTGATCATGCACTGATCACGTGACTGATCATGCACTGATCACGTGACTGATCATGCACTGATCACGTGGCTGATCATGCACTGATCACGTGACTGATCATGCACTGATCACGTGGCTGATCATGCACTGATCACGTGACTGATCATGCACTGATCACGTGGCTATCATGCACTGATCACGTGGCTGATCATGCAATGATCACGTAGCTACCATGCACTGGTCACGTGACTGATCATGCACTGATCACGTGACTGATCATGCACTGATCACGTGACTGATCATGCACTGATCACGTGACTGATCATGCACTGATCACGTGGCTATCATGCACTGATCACGTGGCTGATCATGCACTGATCACGTAGCTACCATGCACTGATCACGTGACTGATCATGCACTGATCACGTGGCTGATCATGCACTGATCACGTGGCTATCATGCACTGATCACGTGGCTGATCATGCACTGATCACGTGGCTATCATGCACTGATATCATGCACTGATCACGTGGCTGATCATGCACTGATCACGTGACTGATCATGCACTGATCACGTGGCTGATCATGCACTGATCACGTGACTGATCATGCACTGATCACGTGACTGATCATGCACTGATCACGTGGCTGATCATGCACTGATCACGTGACTGATCATGCACTGATCACGTGACTGATCATGCACTGATCACGTGACTGATCATGCACTGATCACGTAACTGATCATGCACTGATCACGTGGCTGATCATGCACTGATCACGTGACTGATCATGCACTGATCACGTGACTGATCATGCACTGATCACGTGGCTATCATGCACTGATCACGTGGCTGATCATGCACTGATCACGTGACTGATCATGCACTGATCACGTGGCTATCATGCACTGATCACGTGGCTATCATGCACTGATCACGTGCTGATCATGCACTGATCACGTGACTGATCATGCACTGATCACGTCTATATCATGCACTGATCACGTGACTGATCATGCACTGATCACGTGGATGATCATACACTGATCATGTGACTGATCATGCACTGATCACGTGGCTATCATGCACTGATCACGTGGCTGATCATGCACTGATCACGTAGCTATCATGCACTGATCACGTGACTGATCATGCACTGATCACGTAATTGATCATGCACTGATCACGTGACTGATCATGCACTGATCACGTGACTGATCATGCACTGATCACGTGACTGATCATGCACTGATCACGTGGCTATCATGCACTGATCACGTGGCTGATCATGCACTGATCACGTAGCTACCATGCACTGATCACGTGACTGATCATGCACTGATCACGTGGCTGATCATGCACTGATCACGTGGCTGATCATGCACTGATCACGTGACTGATCATGCACTGATCACGTGACTGATCATGCACTGATCACGTGGCTATCATGCACTGATCACGTGGCTGATCATGCACTGATCACGTGCCTGATCATGCACTGATCACATGACTGATCATGCACTGATCACGTGACTGATCATGCACTGATCACGTGGCTATCATGCACTACTCACGTGGCTGATCATGCAATGATCATGTAGCTACCATGTACTGGTCACGTGACTGATCATACACCCATCAGGTGACTGATCATGCACTGATCACGTGCCTGATCATGCACTGATCACGTGACTGATCATGCACTGATCACATAGCTATCATGAACTGATCACCTGGCTGATCATGCACTGATCACGTGGCTGATCATGCACTGATACCGTGACTGAGCATGGACTGATCACATGACTATCATGTAGTGATCACGTGACTTAATGGCGCTGATCATGTGACTGATCATGCGCTGATCATGTTTGCTATCATACACTGATCATGTGCCTCTGGAGGCAATAAACAAAGAGCTGAGTAGGCACGAATCAAACAGTCAGCAGGCAATAATCATGGAACTCAGCTGTGAGGAATCATGCTGCTCAGCTGGCAATAATCAAGCAGCTGAGCAGGCAGGAATTACGCAGCACAGCTGGCAATTGTCAAGCAGATGACAGGCAGGAATCGTGCAGCTCAGCTGGCAATTGTCAAGCAGATGAGCAGACAGTAATCACGCAGCTCAGCAGGCCCTGATCACGTGACTGAGCATGCACTGTTCACGTGGCTGATCATACACTGATCACGTGATTGATCATGCACTGATCACTTGGATATCATGCACTGATCACGTGGCTGATCATACACTGTTCACGTGTCTGACCATGCACTGATCACGTGGCTGATCATACACTGCTCACGTAACTGATCATGCACTGATCACGTGGCTATCATGCACTGATCACGTGGCTGAACATGCACTGTCACGTGGCTGATCACACACTGTCACGTGACATATCATGCACTGATCACGTGGCTGATCATGCACTGATCACGTGGCTGATCATGCACTGATCACGTGACTGATCATGCACTGATCACGTGACTGATCATGCACTGATCACGTGACTGATCATGCACTGATCACGTGGCTATCATGCACTGATCACGTGGCTGATCATGCACTGATCACGTAGCTATCATGCACTGATCACGTGACTGATCATGCACTGATCACGTGATGATCATGCACTGATCACGTGGCTGATCATGCACTGATCACGTGGCTGATCATGCACTGATCACGTGACTGATCATGCACTGATCACGTGACTGATCATGCACTGATCACGTGGCTATCATGCACTGATCACGTGGCTGATCATGCACTGATCACGTGGCTGATCATGCACTGATCACGTGACTGATCATGCACTGATCACGTGACTGATCATGCACTGATCACGTGGCTATCATGCACTGATCACGTGGCTGATCATGCACTGATCACGTAGCTATCATGCACTGATCACGTGACTGATCATGCACTGATCACGTGACTGATCATGCACTGATCACGTGGCTGATCATGCACTGATCACGTGACTGATCATGCACTGATCACATGCTATCATGCACTGATCACGTGGCTGATCATGCACTGATCACGTGGCTGATCATGCACTGATCACGTGACTGATCATGCACTGATCACATGACTATCATGCACTGATCACGTGACTGATCATGCACTGATCACGTGAATCATGCTGCTCAGCTGGCAATAATCAAGCAGCTGAGCAGGCAGGAATTACACAGCACAGCTGGCAATTGTCAAGCAGATGACAGGCAGGAATCGTGCAGCTCAGCTGGCAATTGTCAAGCAGATGAGCAGACAGTAATCACGCAGCTCAGCAGGCCATGATCACGTGACTGAGCATGCACTGTTCACGTGGCTGATCATACACTGATCACGTGACTGATCATGCACTGATCACTTGGATATCATGCACTGATCACGTGGCTGATCATACACTGATCACGTGTCTGACCATGCACTGATCACGTGGCTGATCATACACTGCTCACGTAACTGATCATGCACTGATCACGTGGCTATCATGCACTGATCACGTGGCTGATCATGCACTGATCACGTGGCTGATCACACACTGTCACGTGACTATCATGCACTGATCACGTGGCACTCATGCACTGATCACGTGGCTGATCATACACTGATCACGTGACTGATCATGCACTGATCACGTGGCTGTCATGCACTGATCACGTGGCTATCATGCACTGATCACGTGGCTGATCATGCACTGATCACGTGACTGATCATGCACTGATCACGTGATATCATGCACTGATCACGTGGCTGATCATGCACTGATCACGGGACTGATCATGCACTGATCACGGGCTATCATGCACTGACTACATGACTGATCATGCACTGATCACGTGATGATCATGCACTGATCACGTGACTGATCATGCACTGATCACGTGACTGATCATGCACTGATCACGTGGCTGATCATGCACTGATCACGTGGCTGATCATGCACTGATCACGTGGCACTCATGCACTGATCACGTGGCTGATCATGCACTGATCACGTACTGATCATGCACTGATCACGTGGCTATCATGCACTGATCACGTGGCTGTCATGCACTGATCACGTAGCTACCATGCACTGGTCACGTGACTGATCATGCACTGATCACGTAACTGATCATGCACTGATCACGTGACTGATCATGCACTGATCACGTGGCTATCATGCACTGATCACGTGGCTGATCATGCACTGATCACGTAGCTATCATGCACTGATCACGTGACTGATCATGCACTGATCACGTAATTGATCATGCACTGATCACGTGGCTGATCATGCACTGATCACGTGGCTGATCATGCACTGATCACGTGACTGATCATGCACTGATCACGTGACTGATCATGCACTGATCACGTGGCTATCATGCACTGATCACGTGGCTGATCATGCACTGATCACGTGCCTGATCATGCACTGATCACATGACTGATCATGCACTGATCACGTGACTGATCATGCACTGATCACGTGGCTATCATGCACTACTCACGTGGCTGATCATGCAATGATCATGTAGCTACCATGTACTGGTCACGTGACTGATCATACACCCATCAGGTGACTGATCATGCACTGATCACGTGGCTGATCATGCACTGATCACCTGACTGATCATGCACTGATCACGTGACAAATCATGCACTGATCACATGGCTATCATGCACTGATCACGTGGCTGATCATGCACTGATCACGTGGCTGATCATGCACTGATACCGTGACTGAGCATGGACTGATCACATGACTATCATGTAGTGATCACGTGACTTAATGGCGCTGATCATGTGACTGATCATGCGCTGATCATGTTTGCTATCATACACTGATCATGTGCCTCTGGAGGCAATAAACAAAGAGCTGAGTAGGCACGAATCAAACAGTCAGCAGGCAATAATCATGGAACTCAGGTGTGAGGAATCATGCTGCTCAGCTGGCAATAATCAAGCAGCTGAGCAGGCAGGAATTACGCAGCACAGCTGGCAATTGTCAAGCAGATGACAGGCAGGAATCGTGCAGCTCAGCTGGCAATTGTCAAGCAGATGAGCAGACAGTAATCACGCAGCTCAGCAGGCCCTGATCACGTGACTGAGCATGCACTGTTCACGTGGCTGATCATACACTGATCACGTGATTGATCATGCACTGATCACTTGGATATCATGCACTGATCACGTGGCTGATCATACACTGTTCACGTGTCTGACCATGCACTGATCACGTGGCTGATCATGCACTGATCACGTGGCTGATCATGCACTGATCACGTGGCTATCATGCACTGATCACGTGGCTGATCATGCACTGATCACGTGGCTATCATGCACTGATCACGTGACTGATCATGCACTGATCACGTGGCTGATCATGCACTGATCACGTGGCTGATCATGCACTGATCACGCAGCTACCATGCACTGGTCACGTGACTGATCATGCACTGATCACGTAACTGATCATGCACTGATCACGTGGCTGATCATGCACTGATCATGTGACTGATCATGCACTGATCATGTTTGGTGTCACACACTGATCATGTGCCTCTGGAGGCAATGAACATAGAGCTGAGTAGGCAGAGTCAGTCAGCAGGGTATAATCGTGGAACTCAGCTCTGAGAAATCATGCTGCTCAGCTGGCAATAATCAAGTAGATGAGCAGGCAGGAATTACGCAGCACAGGTGGCAATTGTCAAGGAGATGACAGGCAGGAATCATGCAGCTCAGCTGGAAATTGTCAAGCAGATGAGCAGACAGTAATCACGCAGCTCAGCAGTCCCTGATCACGTGACTGATCATGCACTGATCACGTGGCTGATCACACACTGATCACGTGACTGATCATGCACTGATCACGTGACTGATCATGCACTGATCACGTGGCTGATCATGCACTGATCACGTGGCTGATCATGCACTGATCACGTGGCTGATCATGCACTGATACCGTGACTGAGCATGGACTGATCACATGACTATCATGTAGTGATCACGTGACTTAATGGTGCTGATCATGTGACTGATCATGCACTGATCATGTTTGCTATCATACACTGATCATGTGCCTCTGGAGGCAATAAACAAAGAGCTGAGTAGGCACGAATCAAACAGTCAGCAGGCAATAATCATGGAACTCAGCTGTGAGGAATCATGCTGCTCAGCTGGCAATAATCAAGCAGCTGAGCAGGCAGGAATTACACAGCACAGCTGGCAATTGTCAAGCAGATGACAGGCAGGAATCGTGCAGCTCAGCTGGCAATTGTCAAGCAGATGAGCAGACAGTAATCACGCAGCTCAGCAGGCCCTGATCACGTGACTGAGCATGCACTGTTCACGTGGCTGATCATACACTGATCACGTGATTGATCATGCACTGATCACTTGGATATCATGCACTGATCACGTGGCTGATCATACACTGTTCACGTGTCTGACCATGCACTGATCACGTGGCTGATCATACACTGATCACGTAACTGATCATGCACTGATCACGTGGCTGATCATGCACTGATCACGTGGCTGATCATGCACTGATCACGTAGCTACCATGCACTGGTCACGTGACTGATCATGCACTGATCACGTGACTGATCATGCACTGATCACGTGGCTGATCATGCACTGATCACGTGACTGATCATGCACTGATCACGTGACTGATCATGCACTGATCACGTGGCTATCATGCACTGCTCACGTGGCTGATCATGCACTGATCACGCAGCTACCATGTACTGGTCACATGACTGATCATGCACTGATCACGTAATTGATCATGCACTGATCACGTGGCTTATCATGCACTGATCATGTGACTGATCATGTGCTGATCATGTTTGGTGTCACACACTGATCATGTGCATCTGGAGGCAATGAACAAAGAGCTGAGTAGGCAGGCTATAATCATGGAACTCAGCTCTGAGAAATCATGCTGCTCAGCTGGCAATAATCAAGTAGATGAGCAGGCAGGAATTATGCAGCACAGGTGGCAATTGTCAAGCAGATGACAGGCAGGAATCGTGCAGCTCAGCTGGCAATTGTCAAGCAGATGAGCAGACAGTAATCACGCAGCTCAGCAGGCCCTGATCACGTGACTGAGCATGCACTGTTCACGTGGCTGATCACACACTGATCACGTGACTGATCATGCACTGATCACGTAATTGTCATGCACTGATCACGTGGCTATCATGCACTGATCACGTGGCTGATCATGCACTGATCACGTGACTGATCATGCACTGATCACGTAGCTATCATGCACTGATCACGTGGCTGATCATGCACTGATCACGGGACTGATCATGCACTGATCACGGGCTATCATGCACTGACTACATGACTGATCATGCACTGATCACGTGATGATCATGCACTGATCACGTGACTGATCATGCACTGATCACGTGACTGATCATGCACTGATCACGTGGCTGATCATGCACTGATCACGTGGCTGATCATGCACTGATCACGTGGCACTCATGCACTGATCACGTGGCTGATCATGCACTGATCACGTGACTGATCATGCACTGATCACGTGGCTATCATGCACTGATCACGTGGCTGTCATGAATGATCACGTAGCTACCATGCACTGATCACGTGACTGATCATGCACTGATCACGTAACTGATCATGCACTGATCACGTGACTGATCATGCACTGATCACGTGGCTATCATGCACTGATCACGTGGCTGATCATGCAATGATCACGTAGCTACCATGCACTGATCACGTGACTGATCATGCACTGATCACGTAATTGATCATGCACTGATCACGTGGCTGATCATGCACTGATCACGTGGCTGATCATGCACTGATCACGTGACTGATCATGCACTGATCACGTGACTGATCATGCACTGATCACGTGGCTATCATGCACTGATCACGTGGCTGATCATGCACTGATCACGTGCCTGATCATGCACTGATCACATGACTGATCATGCACTGATCACGTGACTGATCATGCACTGATCACGTGGCTATCATGCACTACTCACGTGGCTGATCATGCAATGATCATGTAGCTACCATGTACTGGTCACGTGACTGATCATACACCCATCAGGTGACTGATCATGCACTGATCACGTGGCTGATCATGCACTGATCACCTGCCTGATCATGCACTGATCACGTGACTGATCATGCACTGATCACATGGCTATCATGCACTGATCACGTGGCTGATCATGCACTGATCACGTGGCTGATCATGCACTGATACCGTGACTGAGCATGGACTGATCACATGACTATCATGTAGTGATCACGTGACTTAATGGCGCTGATCATGTGACTGATCATGCGCTGATCATGTTTGCTATCATACACTGATCATGTGCCTCTGGAGGCAATAAACAAAGAGCTGAGTAGGCACGAATCAAACAGTCAGCAGGCAATAATCATGGAACTCAGGTGTGAGGAATCATGCTGCTCAGCTGGCAATAATCAAGCAGCTGAGCAGGCAGGAATTACGCAGCACAGCTGGCAATTGTCAAGCAGATGACAGGCAGGAATCGTGCAGCTCAGCTGGCAATTGTCAAGCAGATGAGCAGACAGTAATCACGCAGCTCAGCAGGCCCTGATCACGTGACTGAGCATGCACTGTTCACGTGGCTGATCATACACTGATCACGTGATTGATCATGCACTGATCACTTGGATATCATGCACTGATCACGTGGCTGATCATACACTGTTCACGTGTCTGACCATGCACTGATCACGTGGCTGATCATGCACTGATCACGTGGCTGATCATGCACTGATCACGTGGCTATCATGCACTGATCACGTGGCTGATCATGCACTGATCACGTGGCTATCATGCACTGATCACGTGACTGATCATGCACTGATCACGTGGCTGATCATGCACTGATCACGTGGCTGATCATGCACTGATCACATAACTGATCATGCACTGATCACGTGGCTTATCATGCACTGATCATGTGACTGATCATGCACTGATCATGTTTGGTGTCACACACTGATCATGTGCCTCTGGAGGCAATGAACATAGAGCTGAGTAGGCAGGATCAGTCAGCAGGGTATAATCATGGAACTCAGCTCTGAGAAATCATGCTGCTCAGCTGGCAATAATCAAGTAGATGAGCAGGCAGGAATTACGCAGCACAGGTGGCAATTGTCAAGGAGATGACAGGCAGGAATCGTGCAGCTCAGCTGGCAATTGTCAAGCAGATGAGCAGACAGTAATCACGCAGCTCAGCAGTCCCTGATCACGTGACTGATCATGCACTGATCACGTGGCTGATCACACACTGATCACGTGACTGATCATGCACTGATCACGTGACTGATCATGCACTGATCACGTGGCTGATCATGCACTGATCACGTGGCTATCATGCACTGATCACGTGGCTGATCATGCACTGATACCATGACTGAGCATGGACTGATCACATGACTATCATGTAGTGATCACGTGACTTAATGGTGCTGATCATGTGACTGATCATGCGCTGATCATGTTTGCTATCATACACTGATCATGTGCCTCTGGCGGCAATAAACAAAGAGCTGAGTAGGCACGAATCAAACAGTCAGCAGGCAATAATCATGGAACTCAGCTGTGAGGAATCATGCTGCTCAGCTGGCAATAATCAAGCAGCTGAGCAGGCAGGAATTACACAGCACAGCTGGCAATTGTCAAGCAGATGACAGGCAGGAATCGTGCAGCTCAGCTGGCAATTGTCAAGCAGATGAGCAGACAGTAATCACGCAGCTCAGCAGGCCCTGATCACGTGACTGAGCGTGCACTGTTCACGTGGCTGATCACACACTGATCACGTAACTGATCATGCACTGATCACGTGGCTATCATGCACTGATCACGTGGCTGATCATGCACTGATCACGTGTCTGACCATGCACTGATCACGTGGCTGATCATGCACTGATCACGTAACTGATCATGCACTGATCACGTGGCTGATCATGCACTGATCACGTGGCTGATCATGCACTGATCACGTAGCTACCATGTACTGGTCACGTGACTGATCATGCACTGATCACGTGACTGATCATGCACTGATCACGTGGCTGATCATGCACTGATCACGTGACTGATCATGCACTGATCACGTGACTGATCATGCACTGATCACGTGGCTATCATGCACTGATCACGTGGCTGATCATGCACTGATCACGCAGCTACCATGTACTGGTCACATGACTGATCATGCACTGATCACGTGACTGATCATGCACTGATCACGTGGCTTATCATGCACTGATCATGTGACTGATCATGTGCTGATCATGTTTGGTGTCATACACTGATCATGTGCATCTGGAGGCAATGAACAAAGAGCTGAGTAGGCAGGCTATAATCATGGAACTCAGCTCTGAGAAATCATGCTGCTCAGCTGGCAATAATCAAGTAGATGAGCAGGCAGGAATTATGCAGCACAGGTGGCAATTGTCAAGCAGATGACAGGCAGGAATCGTGCAGCTCAGCTGGCAATTGTCAAGCAGATGAGCAGACAGTAATCACGCAGCTCAGCAGGCCCTGATCACGTGACTGAGCATGCACTGTTCACGTGGCTGATCACACACTGATCACGTGACTGATCATGCACTGATCACGTGATTGTCATGCACTGATCACGTGGCTGATCATGCACTGATCACGTGGCTGATCATGCACTGATCACGTGACTGATCATGCACTGATCACGTGGCTATCATGCACTGATCACGTGGCTGATCATGCACTGATCACGTGACTGATCATGCACTGATCACGGGCTATCATGCACTGACTACATGACTGACATGCACTGATCACGTGATGATCATGCACTGATCACGTGACTGATCATGCACTGATCACGTAACTGATCATGCACTGATCACGTGGCTGATCATGCACTGATCACGTGGCTGATCATGCACTGATCACGTGGCACTCATGCACTGATCACGTGGCTGATCATGCACTGATCACGTAACTGATCATGCACTGATCACGTGGCTATCATGCACTGATCACGTGGCTGATCATGCATGATCACGTGGCTATCATGCACTGATCACGTGACTGATCATGCACTGATCACGTAACTGATCATGCACTGATCACGTGACTGATCATGCACTGATCACGTGGCTATCATGCACTGATCACGTGGCTGATCATGCAATGATCACGTAGCTACCATGTACTGGTCACGTGACTGATCATGCACTGATCACGTAATTGATCATGCACTGATCACGTGGCTGATCATGCACTGATCACGTGGCTGATCATGCACTGATCACGTGACTGATCATGCACTGATCACGTGACTGATCATGCACTGATCACGTGGCTATCATGCACTGATCACGTGGCTGATCATGCACTGATCACGTGCCTGATCATGCACTGATCACATGACTGATCATGCACTGATCACGTGACTGATCATGCACTGATCACGTGGCTATCATGCACTACTCACGTGGCTGATCATGCAATGATCATGTAGCTACCATGTACTGGTCACGTGACTGATCATACACCCATCAGGTGACTGATCATGCACTGATCACGTGGCTGATCATGCACTGATCACGTGACTGATCATGCACTGATCACGTGACTGATCATGCACTGATCACATGGCTATCATGCACTGATCACGTGGCTGATCATGCACTGATCACGTGGCTGATCATGCACTGATACCGTGACTGAGCATGGACTGATCACATGACTATCATGTAGTGATCACGTGACTTAATGGCGCTGATCATGTGACTGATCATGCGCTGATCATGTTTGCTATCATACACTGATCATGTGCCTCTGGAGGCAATAAACAAAGAGCTGAGTAGGCACGAATCAAACAGTCAGCAGGCAATAATCATGGAACTCAGGTGTGAGGAATCATGCTGCTCAGCTGGCAATAATCAAGCAGCTGAGCAGGCAGGAATTACGCAGCACAGCTGGCAATTGTCAAGCAGATGACAGGCAGGAATCGTGCAGCTCAGCTGGCAATTGTCAAGCAGATGAGCAGACAGTAATCACGCAGCTCAGCAGGCCCTGATCACGTGACTGAGCATGCACTGTTCACGTGGCTGATCATACACTGATCACGTGATTGATCATGCACTGATCACTTGGATATCATGCACTGATCACGTGACTGATCATGCACTGATCACGTGGCTGATCATGCACTGATCACGTGGCTGATCATGCACTGATCACGTGGCTATCATGCACTGATCACGTGACTGATCATGCACTGATCACGTGACTGATCATGCACTGATCACGTGGCTTATCATGCACTGATCATGTGACTGATCATGTGCTGATCATGTTTGGTGTCACACACTGATCATGTGCATCTGGAGGCAATGAACAAAGAGCTGAGTAGGCAGGCTATAATCATGGAACTCAGCTCTGAGAAATCATGCTGCTCAGCTGGCAATAATCAAGTAGATGAGCAGGCAGGAATTATGCAGCACAGGTGGCAATTGTCAAGCAGATGACAGGCAGGAATCGTGCAGCTCAGCTGGCAATTGTCAAGCACATGAGCAGACAGTAATCACGCAGCTCAGCAGGCCCTGATCACGTGACTGATCATGCACTGATCACGTGGCTGATCACACACTGATCACGTGACTGATCATGCACTGATCACGTGATTGTCATGCACTGATCACGTGGCTATCATGCACTGATCACGTGGCTGATCATGCACTGATCACGTGACTGATCATGCACTGATCACGTGGATATCATGCACTGATCACGTGGCTGATCATGCACTGATCACGGGACTGATCATGCACTGATCACGGGCTATCATGCACTGACACATGACTGACATGCACTGATCACGTGATGATCATGCACTGATCACGTGACTGATCATGCACTGATCACGTAACTGATCATGCACTGATCACGTGGCTGATCATGCACTGATCACGTGGCTGATCATGCACTGATCACGTGGCACTCATGCACTGATCACGTGGCTGATCATACACTGATCACGTGACTGATCATGCACTGATCACGTGGCTATCATGCACTGATCACGTGGCTGATCATGCATGATCACGTAGCTATCATGCACTGATCACGTGACTGATCATGCACTGATCACGTAACTGATCATGCACTGATCACGTGACTGATCATGCACTGATCACGTGGCTATCATGCACTGATCACGTGGCTGATCATGCACTGATCACGTAGCTACCATGTACTGATCACGTGACTGATCATGCACTGATCACGTGATTGATCATGCACTGATCACGTGGCTGATCATGCACTGATCACGTGGCTGATCATGCACTGATCACGTGACTGATCATGCACTGATCACGTGACTGATCATGCACTGATCACGTGGCTATCATGCACTGATCACGTGGCTGATCATGCACTGATCACGTGCCTGATCATGCACTGATCACATGACTGATCATGCACTGATCACGTGACTGATCATGCACTGATCACGTGGCTATCATGCACTACTCACGTGGCTGATCATGCAATGATCATGTAGCTACCATGTACTGGTCACGTGACTGATCATACACCCATCAGGTGACTGATCATGCACTGATCACGTGGCTGATCATGCACTGATCACCTGCCTGATCATGCACTGATCACGTGACTGATCATGCACTGATCACATAGCTATCATGCACTGATCACGTGGCTGATCATGCACTGATCACGTGGCTGATCATGCACTGATACCGTGACTGAGCATGGACTGATCACATGACTATCATGTAGTGATCACGTGACTTAATGGCGCTGATCATGTGACTGATCATGCGCTGATCATGTTTGCTATCATACACTGATCATGTGCCTCTGGAGGCAATAAACAAAGAGCTGAGTAGGCACGAATCAAACAGTCAGCAGGCAATAATCATGGAACTCAGGTGTGAGGAATCATGCTGCTCAGCTGGCAATAATCAAGCAGCTGAGCAGGCAGGAATTACGCAGCACAGCTGGCAATTGTCAAGCAGATGACAGGCAGGAATCGTGCAGCTCAGCTGGCAATTGTCAAGCAGATGAGCAGACAGTAATCACGCAGCTCAGCAGGCCCTGATCACGTGACTGAGCATGCACTGTTCACGTGGCTGATCATACACTGATCACGTGATTGATCATGCACTGATCACTTGGATATCATGCACTGATCACGTGGCTGATCATACACTGTTCACGTGTCTGACCATGCACTGATCACGTGGCTGATCATGCACTGATCACGTGGCTGATCATGCACTGATCACGTGGCTATCATGCACTGATCACGTGGCTGATCATGCACTGATCACGTGGCTATCATGCACTGATCACGTGACTGATCATGCACTGATCACGTGGCTGATCATGCACTGATCACGTGGCTGATCATGCAATGATCACGCAGCTACCATGTACTGGTCACGTGACTGATCATGCACTGATCACGTAATTGATCATGCACTGATCACGTGGCTTATCATGCACTGATCATGTGACTGATCATGCACTGATCATGTTTGGTGTCACACACTGATCATGTGCCTCTGGAGGCAATGAACATAGAGCTGAGTAGGCAGGATCAGTCAGCAGGGTATAATCGTGGAACTCAGCTCTGAGAAATCATGCTGCTCAGCTGGCAATAATCAAGTAGATGAGCAGGCAGGAATTACGCAGCACAGGTGGCAATTGTCAAGGAGATGACAGGCAGGAATCGTGCAGCTCAGCTGGAAATTGTCAAGCAGATGAGCAGACAGTAATCACGCAGCTCAGCAGTCCCTGATCACGTGACTGATCATGCACTGATCACGTGGCTGATCACACACTGATCACGTGACTGATCATGCACTGATCACGTGACTGATCATGCACTGATCACGTGGCTGATCATGCACTGATCACGTGGCTATCATGCACTGATCACGTGGCTGATCATGCACTGATACCGTGACTGAGCATGGACTGATCACATGACTATCATGTAGTGATCACGTGACTTAATGGTGCTGATCATGTGACTGATCATGCACTGATCATGTTTGCTATCATACACTGATCATGTGCCTCTGGAGGCAATAAACAAAGAGCTGAGTAGGCACGAATCAAACAGTCAGCAGGCAATAATCATGGAACTCAGCTGTGAGGAATCATGCTGCTCAGCTGGCAATAATCAAGCAGCTGAGCAGGCAGGAATTACACAGCACAGCTGGCAATTGTCAAGCAGATGACAGGCAGGAATCGTGCAGCTCAGCTGGCAATTGTCAAGCAGATGAGCAGACAGTAATCACGCAGCTCAGCAGGCCCTGATCACGTGACTGAGCATGCACTGTTCACGTGGCTGATCATACACTGATCACGTGATTGATCATGCACTGATCACTTGGATATCATGCACTGATCACGTGGCTGATCATACACTGTTCACGTGTCTGACCATGCACTGATCACGTGGCTGATCATACACTGATCACGTAACTGATCATGCACTGATCACGTGGCTGATCATGCACTGATCACGTGGCTGATCATGCACTGATCACGTAGCTACCATGTACTGGTCACGTGACTGATCATGCACTGATCACGTGACTGATCATGCACTGATCACGTGGCTGATCATGCACTGATCACGTGACTGATCATGCACTGATCACGTGACTGATCATGCACTGATCACGTGGCTATCATGCACTGATCACGTGGCTGATCATGCACTGATCACGCAGCTACCATGTACTGGTCACATGACTGATCATGCACTGATCACGTGACTGATCATGCACTGATCACGTGGCTTATCATGCACTGATCATGTGACTGATCATGTGCTGATCATGTTTGGTGTCACACACTGATCATGTGCATCTGGAGGCAATGAACAAAGAGCTGAGTAGGCAGGCTATAATCATGGAACTCAGCTCTGAGAAATCATGCTGCTCAGCTGGCAATAATCAAGTAGATGAGCAGGCAGGAATTATGCAGCACAGGTGGCAATTGTCAAGGAGATGACAGGCAGGAATCGTGCAGCTCAGCTGGCAATTGTCAAGCACATGAGCAGACAGTAATCACGCAGCTCAGCAGGCCCTGATCACGTGACTGAGCATGCACTGTTCACGTGGCTGATCACACACTGATCACGTGACTGATCATGCACTGATCACGTAATTGTCATGCACTGATCACGTGGCTATCATGCACTGATCACGTGGCTGATCATGCACTGATCACGTGACTGATCATGCACTGATCACGTAGATATCATGCACTGATCACGTGGCTGATCATGCACTGATCACGGGACTGATCATGCACTGATCACGGCGCTATCATGCACTGACTACATGACTGACATGCACTGATCACGTGATGATCATGCACTGATCACGTGACTGATCATGCACTGATCACGTAACTGATCATGCACTGATCACGTGGCTGATCATGCACTGATCACGTGGCTGATCATGCACTGATCACGTGGCACTCATGCACTGATCACGTGGCTGATCATACACTGATCACGTGACTGATCATGCACTGATCACGTGGCTATCATGCACTGATCACGTGGCTGTCATGCATGATCACGTAGCTATCATGCACTGATCACGTGACTGATCATGCACTGATCACGTAAATGATCATGCACTGATCACGTGACTGATCATGCACTGATCACGTGGCTATCATGCACTGATCACGTGGCTGATCATGCAATGATCACGTAGCTACCATGTACTGATCACGTGACTGATCATGCACTGATCACGTAATTGATCATGCACTGATCACGTGGCTGATCATGCACTGATCACGTGGCTGATCATGCACTGATCACGTGACTGATCATGCACTGATCACGTGACTGATCATGCACTGATCACGTGGCTATCATGCACTGATCACGTGGCTGATCATGCACTGATCACGTGCCTGATCATGCACTGATCACATGACTGATCATGCACTGATCACGTGACTGATCATGCACTGATCACGTGGCTATCATGCACTACTCACGTGGCTGATCATGCAATGATCATGTAGCTACCATGTACTGGTCACGTGACTGATCATACACCCATCAGGTGACTGATCATGCACTGATCACGTGGCTGATCATGCACTGATCACCTGCCTGATCATGCACTGATCACGTGACAAATCATGCACTGATCACATAGCTATCATGCACTGATCACCTGGCTGATCATGCACTGATCACGTGGCTGATCATGCACTGATACCGTGACTGAGCATGGACTGATCACATGACTATCATGTAGTGATCACGTGACTTAATGGCACTGATCATGTGACTGATCATGCGCTGATCATGTTTGCTATCATACACTGATCATGTGCCTCTGGAGGCAATAAACAAAGAGCTGAGTAGGCACGAATCAAACAGTCAGCAGGCAATAATCATGGAACTCAGGTGTGAGGAATCATGCTGCTCAGCTGGCAATAATCAAGCAGCTGAGCAGGCAGGAATTACGCAGCACAGCTGGCAATTGTCAAGCAGATGACAGGCAGGAATCGTGCAGCTTAGCTGGCAATTGTCAAGCAGATGAGCAGACAGTAATCACGCAGCTCAGCAGGCCCTGATCACGTGACTGAGCATGCACTGTTCACGTGGCTGATCATACACTGATCACGTAACTGATCATGCACTGATCACGTGGATATCATGCTCTGCTCACGTGGCTGATCATACACTGTTCACGTGTCTGACCATGCACTGATCACGTGACTGATCATGCACTGATCACGTGGCTGATCATGCACTGATCACGTGGCTGATCATGCACTGATCACGTGGCTGATCATGCACTGATCACGTGGCTATCATGCACTGATCACGTGACTGATCATGCACTGATCACGTGGCTGATCATGCACTGATCACGTGGCTGATCATGCACTGATCACGTAGCTACCATGCACTGGTCACATGACTGATCATGCACTGATCACATGACTGATCATGCACTGATCACGTGGCTTATCATGCACTGATCATGTGACTGATCATGCACTGATCATGTTTGGTGTCACACACTGATCATGTGCCTCTGGAGGCAATGAACATAGAGCTGAGTAGGCAGGAATCAGTCAGCAGGGTATAATCATGGAACTCAGCTCTGAGAAATCATGCTGCTCAGCTGGCAATAATCAAGTAGATGAGCAGGCAGGAATTACGCAGCACAGGTGGCAATTGTCAAGGAGATGACAGGCAGGAATCGTGCAGCTCAGCTGGCAATTGTCAAGCAGATGAGCAGACAGTAATCACGCAGCTCAGCAGTCCCTGATCACGTGACTGATCATGCACTGTTCACGTGGCTGATCATACACTGATCACGTGACTGATCATGCACTGATCACGTGACTGATCATGCACTGATCACGTGGCTGATCATGCACTGATCACGTGGCTATCATGCACTGATCACGTGGCTGATCATGCACTGATACCATGACTGAGCATGGACTGATCACATGACTATCATGTAGTGATCACGTGACTTAATGGTGCTGATCATGTGACTGATCATGCGCTGATCATGTTTGCTATCATACACTGATCATGTGCCTCTGGAGGCAATAAACAAAGAGCTGAGTAGGCACGAATCAAACAGTCAGCAGGCAATAATCATGGAACTCAGCTGTGAGGAATCATGCTGCTCAGCTGGCAATAATCAAGCAGCTGAGCAGGCAGGAATTACACAGCACAGCTGGCAATTGTCAAGCAGATGACAGGCAGGAATCGTGCAGCTCAGCTGGCAATTGTCAAGCAGATGAGCAGACAGTAATCATGCAGCTCAGCAGGCCCTGATCACGTGACTGAGCATGCACTGTTCACGTGGCTGATCATACACTGATCACGTGACTGATCATGCACTGATCACTTGGATATCATGCACTGATCACGTGGCTGATCATACACTGATCACGGTCTGACCATGCACTGATCACGTGGCTGATCATGCACTGATCACGTAACTGATCATGCACTGATCACGTGGCTGATCATGCACTGATCACGTGGCTGATCATGCACTGATCACGTAGCTACCATGTACTGGTCACGTGACTGATCATGCACTGATCACGTGATTGATCATGCACTGATCACGTGGCTGATCATGCACTGATCACGTGACTGATCATGCACTGATCACGTGACTGATCATGCACTGATCACGTGGCTATCATGCACTGATCACGTGGCTGATCATGCACTGATCACGCAGCTACCATGTACTGGTCACATGACTGATCATGCACTGATCACGTAACTGATCATGCACTGATCACGTGGCTTATCATGCACTGATCATGTGACTGATCATGTGCTGATCATGTTTGGTGTCATACACTGATCATGTGCATCTGGAGGCAATGAACAAAGAGCTGAGTAGGCAGGCTATAATCATGGAACTCAGCTCTGAGAAATCATGCTGCTCAGCTGGCAATAATCAAGTAGATGAGCAGGCAGGAATTATGCAGCACAGGTGGCAATTGTCAAGCAGATGACAGGCAGGAATCGTGCAGCTCAGCTGGCAATTGTCAAGCAGATGAGCAGACAGTAATCACGCAGCTCAGCAGGCCCTGATCACGTGACTGAGCATGCACTGTTCACGTGGCTGATCACACACTGATCACGTGACTGATCATGCACTGATCACGTAATTGTCATGCACTGATCACGTGGCTATCATGCACTGATCACGTGGCTGATCATGCACTGATCACGTGACTGATCATGCACTGATCACGTAGATATCATGCACTGATCACGTGGCTGATCATGCACTGATCACGGGACTGATCATGCACTGATCACGGGCTATCATGCACTGACTACATGACTGACATGCACTGATCACGTGATGATCATGCACTGATCACGTGACTGATCATGCACTGATCACGTAACTGATCATGCACTGATCACGTGGCTGATCATGCACTGATCACGTGGCTGATCATGCACTGATCACGTGGCACTCATGCACTGATCACGTGGCTGATCATACACTGATCACGTAACTGATCATGCACTGATCACGTGGCTATCATGCACTGATCACGTGGCTGTCATGCAATGATCACGTGGCTACCATATACTGATCACGTGACTGATCATGCACTGATCACGTAACTGATCATGCACTGATCACGTGACTGATCATGCACTGATCACGTGGCTATCATGCACTGATCACGTGGCTGATCATGCACTGATCACGTAGCTACCATGTACTGGTCACGTGACTGATCATGCACTGATCACGTAATTGATCATGCACTGATCACGTGGCTGATCATGCACTGATCACGTGGCTGATCATGCACTGATCACGTGACTGATCATGCACTGATCACGTGACTGATCATGCACTGATCACGTGGCTATCATGCACTGATCACGTGGCTGATCATGCACTGATCACGTGCCTGATCATGCACTGATCACATGACTGATCATGCACTGATCACGTGACTGATCATGCACTGATCACGTGGCTATCATGCACTACTCACGTGGCTGATCATGCAATGATCATGTAGCTACCATGTACTGGTCACGTGACTGATCATACACCCATCAGGTGACTGATCATGCACTGATCACGTGGCTGATCATGCACTGATCACCTGCCTGATCATGCACTGATCACGTGACTGATCATGCACTGATCACATAGCTATCATGAACTGATCACCTGGCTGATCATGCACTGATCACGTGGCTGATCATGCACTGATACCGTGACTGAGCATGGACTGATCACATGACTATCATGTAGTGATCACGTGACTTAATGGCGCTGATCATGTGACTGATCATGCGCTGATCATGTTTGCTATCATACACTGATCATGTGCCTCTGGAGGCAATAAACAAAGAGCTGAGTAGGCACGAATCAAACAGTCAGCAGGCAATAATCATGGAACTCAGGTGTGAGGAATCATGCTGCTCAGCTGGCAATAATCAAGCAGCTGAGCAGGCAGGAATTACGCAGCACAGCTGGCAATTGTCAAGCAGATGACAGGCAGGAATCGTGCAGCTCAGCTGGCAATTGTCAAGCAGATGAGCAGACAGTAATCACGCAGCTCAGCAGGCCCTGATCACGTGACTGAGCATGCACTGTTCACGTGGCTGATCATACACTGATCACGTGATTGATCATGCACTGATCACTTGGATATCATGCACTGATCACGTGGCTGATCATACACTGTTCACGTGTCTGACCATGCACTGATCACGTGGCTGATCATGCACTGATCACGTGGCTGATCATGCACTGATCACGTGGCTATCATGCACTGATCACGTGGCTGATCATGCACTGATCACGTGGCTATCATGCACTGATCACGTGACTGATCATGCACTGATCACGTGGCTGATCATGCACTGATCACGTGGCTGATCATGCACTGATCACGCAGCTACCATGTACTGGTCACGTGACTGATCATGCACTGATCACGTAACTGATCATGCACTGATCACGTGGCTTATCATGCACTGATCATGTGACTGATCATGTGCTGATCATGTTTGGTGTCACACACTGATCATGTGCCTCTGGAGGCAATGAACATAGAGCTGAGTAGGCAGATCAGTCAGCAGGGTATAATCGTGGAACTCAGCTCTGAGAAATCATGCTGCTCAGCTGGCAATAATCAAGTAGATGAGCAGGCAGGAATTACGCAGCACAGGTGGCAATTGTCAAGGAGATGACAGGCAGGAATCGTGCAGCTCAGCTGGAAATTGTCAAGCAGATGAGCAGACAGTAATCACGCAGCTCAGCAGTCCCTGATCACGTGACTGATCATGCACTGATCACGTGGCTGATCACACACTGATCACGTGACTGATCATGCACTGATCACGTGACTGATCATGCACTGATCACGTGGCTGATCATGCACTGATCACGTGGCTATCATGCACTGATCACGTGGCTGATCATGCACTGATACCATGACTGAGCATGGACTGATCACATGACTATCATGTAGTGATCACGTGACTTAATGGCGCTGATCATGTGACTGATCATGCACTGATCATGTTTGCTATCATACACTGATCATGTGCCTCTGGAGGCAATAAACAAAGAGCTGAGTAGGCACGAATCAAACAGTCAGCAGGCAATAATCATGGAACTCAGCTGTGAGGAATCATGCTGCTCAGCTGGCAATAATCAAGCAGCTGAGCAGGCAGGAATTACACAGCACAGCTGGCAATTGTCAAGCAGATGACAGGCAGGAATCGTGCAGCTCAGCTGGCAATTGTCAAGCAGATGAGCAGACAGTAATCACGCAGCTCAGCAGGCCCTGATCACGTGACTGAGCATGCACTGTTCACGTGGCTGATCATACACTGATCACGTGATTGATCATGCACTGATCACTTGGATATCATGCACTGATCACGTGGCTGATCATACACTGTTCACGTGTCTGACCATGCACTGATCACGTGGCTGATCATACACTGATCACGTAACTGATCATGCACTGATCACGTGGCTGATCATGCACTGATCACGTGGCTGATCATGCACTGATCACGTGGCTATCATGCACTGGTCACGTGACTGATCATGCACTGATCACGTGACTGATCATGCACTGATCACGTGGCTGATCATGCACTGATCACGTGACTGATCATGCACTGATCACGTGACTGATCATGCACTGATCACGTGGCTATCATGCACTGATCACGTGGCTGATCATGCACTGATCACGCAGCTACCATGTACTGGTCACGTGACTGATCATGCACTGATCACGTGACTGATCATGCACTGATCACGTGGCTTATCATGCACTGATCATGTGACTGATCATGTGCTGATCATGTTTGGTGTCACACACTGATCATGTGCATCTGGAGGCAATGAACAAAGAGCTGAGTAGGCAGGCTATAATCATGGAACTCAGCTCTGAGAAATCATGCTGCTCAGCTGGCAATAATCAAGTAGATGAGCAGGCAGGAATTATGCAGCACAGGTGGCAATTGTCAAGCAGATGACAGGCAGGAATCGTGCAGCTCAGCTGGCAATTGTCAAGCACATGAGCAGACAGTAATCACGCAGCTCAGCAGGCCCTGATCACGTGACTGAGCATGCACTGTTCACGTGGCTGATCATACACTGATCACGTGACTGATCATGCACTGATCACGTGGCTGTCATGCACTGATCACGTGGCTATCATGCACTGATCACGTGGCTGATCATGCACTGATCACGTGACTGATCATGCACTGATCACGTGATATCATGCACTGATCACGTGGCTGATCATGCACTGATCACGGGACTGATCATGCACTGATCACGGGCTATCATGCACTGATACATGACTGACATGCACTGATCACGTGATGATCATGCACTGATCACGTGACTGATCATGCACTGATCACGTGACTGATCATGCACTGATCACGTGGCTGATCATGCACTGATCACGTGGCTGATCATGCACTGATCACGTGGCACTCATGCACTGATCACGTGGCTGATCATACACTGATCACGTAACTGATCATGCACTGATCACGTGGCTATCATGCACTGATCACGTGGCTGTCATGAATGATCACGTAGCTACCATATACTGGTCACGTGACTGATCATGCACTGATCACGTAAATGATCATGCACTGATCACGTGACTGATCATGCACTGATCACGTGGCTATCATGCACTGATCACGTGGCTGATCATGCACTGATCACGTAGCTACCATGCACTGATCACGTGACTGATCATGCACTGATCACGTAATTGATCATGCACTGATCACGTGGCTGATCATGCACTGATCACGTGACTGATCATGCACTGATCACGTGACTGATCATGCACTGATCACGTGGCTGATCATGCACTGATCACGTGACTGATCATGCACTGATCACGTGGCTATCATGCACTGATCACGTGGCTGTCATGCACTGATCACGTGGATATCATGCACTGATCACGTGGCTGATCACACACTATCACATGACTGATCATGCACTGATCACGTGGCTATCATGCACTGATCACGTGGCTATCATGCACTGATCACGTGGCTGATCATGCAATGATCACGTAGCTACCATGTACTGGTCACGTGACTGATCATGCACTGATCACGTAATTGATCATGCACTGATCACGTGGCTGATCATGCACTGATCACGTGGCTGATCATGCACTGATCACGTAACTGATCATGCACTGATCACGTGACTGATCATGCACTGATCACGTGGCTATCATGCACTGATCACGTGGCTGACATACACTGATCACGTGCCTGGTCATGCACTGATCACGTGGCTGATCATGCACTGATCACGTGACTGATCATGCACTGATCACGTGTCTGATCATGCACTGATCACGTGGCTATCATGCACTGCTCACGTGGCTGATCATGCCATGATCACGCAGCTACCATGTACTGGTCACATGACTGATCATGCACTGATCACGTGACTGATCATGCAGTGATCACGTGGCTATCATGCACTACTCACGTGGCTGATCATGCAATGATCATGTAGCTACCATGTACAGGTCACGTGAATGATCATACACCCATCAGGTGACTGATCATGCACTGATCACGTGGCTATCATGCACTGATCACGAGACTGATCATGCACTGATCACGTCTATATCATGCACTGATCACATGACTGCCCATGCACTGATCACGTGGATGATCATACACTAATCATGTGACAGATCATGCACTGATCACGTGGCTGATCATGCACTGATACCGTGACTGAGCATGGACTGATCACATGACTATCATGTAGTGATCACGTGACTTAATGGCGCTGATCATGTGACTGATCATGCGCTGATCATGTTTGCTATCATACACTGATCATGTGCCTCTGGAGGCAATAAACAAAGAGCTGAGTAGGCACGAATCAAACAGTCAGCAGGCAATAATCATGGAACTCAGGTGTGAGGAATCATGCTGCTCAGCTGGCAATAATCAAGCAGCTGAGCAGGCAGGAATTACGCAGCACAGCTGGCAATTGTCAAGCAGATGACAGGCAGGAATCGTGCAGCTCAGCTGGCAATTGTCAAGCAGATGAGCAGACAGTAATCACGCAGCTCAGCAGGCCCTGATCACGTGACTGAGCATGCACTGTTCACGTGGCTGATCATACACTGATCACGTGATGATCATGCACTGATCACTTGGATATCATGCACTGATCACGTGGCTGATCATACACTGTTCACGTGTCTGACCATGCACTGATCACGTGGCTGATCATACACTGCTCACGTAACTGATCATGCACTGATCACGTGGCTATCATGCACTGATCACGTGGCTGAACATGCACTGTTCACGTGGCTGATCACACACCTGTCACGTGACATATCATGCACTGATCACGTGGCACTCATGCACTGATCACGTGGCTGATCATACTCTGCTCACGTAACTCATGCACACATCACGTGGCTATCATGCACTGCTCACGTGGCTCGTCATGGAATGATCACGTAGCTACCATATACTGGTCACGTGACTGATCATGCACAGATCACGTAAATGATCATGCACTGTTCACGTGACTGATCATGTACTGATCACGTGACTGATCATGCACTGATCACGTGGCTATCATGCTCTGCTCACGTGGCTGATCATGCAACGATCACGTAGCAACCATGTACTGGTCACGTGACTGATCATGCACTGATCACGTAATTGATCATGCACTGATCACGTGGCTCATCATGCACTGATCACGTGGCTGATCACACATGTATCACGTGACTGATCATGCACTGATCACGTGGCTCTCATGCACTGATCACGTGACTGATCATGCACTGATCACGTGGCTATCATGCACTGATCACGTGGCTGATCATGCACTGATCACGTGACTGATCATGCACTGATCACGTGGCTGATCATGCACTGATCACGTGACTGATCATGCACTGATCACGTGTCTGATCATGCACTGATCACGTGGCTATCATGCACTGATCACGTGGCTGATCATGCATGATCACGCAGCTACCATGTACTGGTCACATGACTGATCATGCACTGATCACGTGACTGATCATGCACTGATCACGTGGCTATCATGCACTACTCACGTGGCTGATCATGCAATGATCATGTAGCTACCATGTACAGGTCACGTGAATGATCATACACCCATCAGGTGACTGATCATGCACTGATCACGTGGCTATCATGCACTGATCACGAGACTGATCATGCACTGATCACGTCTATATCATGCACTGATCACATGACTGCCCATGCACTGATCACGTGGATGATCATACACTAATCATGTGACAGATCATGCACTGATCACGTGGCTGATCATGCACTGATACCGTGACTGAGCATGGACTGATCACATGACTATCATGTAGTGATCACGTGACTTAATGGCGCTGATCATGTGACTGATCATGCGCTGATCATGTTTGCTATCATACACTGATCATGTGCCTCTGGAGGCAATAAACAAAGAGCTGAGTAGGCACGAATCAAACAGTCAGCAGGCAATAATCATGGAACTCAGGTGTGAGGAATCATGCTGCTCAGCTGGCAATAATCAAGCAGCTGAGCAGGCAGGAATTACGCAGCACAGCTGGCAATTGTCAAGCAGATGACAGGCAGGAATCGTGCAGCTCAGCTGGCAATTGTCAAGCAGATGAGCAGACAGTAATCACGCAGCTCAGCAGGCCCAGATCACGTGACTGAGCATGCACTGTTCACGTGGCTGATCATACACTGATCACGTGATGATCATGCACTGATCACTTGGATATCATGCACTGATCACGTGGCTGATCATACACTGTTCACGTGTCTGATCATGCACTGATCACGTGGCTGATCATACACTGATCACGTAGCTGATCATGCACTGATCACGTGGCTGATCATGCACTGATCACGTGGCTGATCATGCACTGATCACGTGGCTGATCATGCACTGATCACGTGCTGATCATGCACTGATCACGTGGCTATCATGCACTGATCACGTGGCTGATCATACACTGATCACGTGACTGATCATGCACTGATCACGTGACTGATCATGCACTGATCACGTGGCTATCATGCACTGATCACGTGGCTGATCATGCACTGATCACGTGGCTGATCATGCACTGATCACGTGGCTGATCATGCACTGATCACGTGACTGATCATGCACTGATCACGTGACTGATCATGCACTGATCACGTGGCTATCATGCACTGATCACGTGGCTGATCATGCACTGATCACGTAGCTACCATGTACTGGTCACGTGACTGATCATGCACTGATCACGTGACTGATCATGCACTGATCACGTGGCTATCATGCACTGATCACGTGACTGATCATGCACTGATCACGTCTATCATGCACTGATCACGTGGCTGATCATGCACTGATCACGTGGCTGATCATGCACTGATCACGTGGCTGATCATGCACTGATCACGTGACTGATCATGCACTGATCACGTGGCTATCATGCACTGATCACGTGGCTGATCATGCACTGATCACGTGACTGATCATGCACTGATCACGTGCTATCATGCACTGATCACGTGACTGATCATGCACTGATCACGTGGCTGATCATGCACTGATCACGTGGCTGATCATGCACTGATCACGTGGCTGATCATGCACTGATACCGTGACTGAGCATGGACTGATCACATGACTATCATGTAGTGATCACGTGACTTAATGGCGCTGATCATGTGACTGATCATGCACTGATCATGTTTGCTATCATACACTGATCATGTGCCTCTGGAGGCAATAAACAAAGAGCTGAGTAGGCACGAATCAAACAGTCAGCAGGCAATAATCATGGAACTCAGCTGTGAGGAATCATGCTGCTCAGCTGGCAATAATCAAGCAGCTGAGCAGGCAGGAATTACACAGCACAGCTGGCAATTGTCAAGCAGATGACAGGCAGGAATCATGCAGCTCAGCTGGCAATTGTCAAGCAGATGAGCAGACAGTAATCACGCAGCTCAGCAGGCCCTGATCACGTGACTGAGCATGCACTGTTCACGTGGCTGATCATACACTGATCACGTGATTGATCATGCACTGATCACTTGGATATCATGCACTGATCACGTGGCTGATCATACACTGTTCACGTGTCTGACCATGCACTGATCACGTGGCTGATCATACACTGCTCACGTAACTGATCATGCACTGATCACGTGGCTGATCATGCACTGATCACGTGGCTGATCATGCACTGATCACGTGACTGATCATGCACTGATCACGTGACTGATCATGCACTGATCACGTGGCTATCATGCACTGATCACGTGGCTGATCATGCACTGATCACGCAGCTACCATGCACTGATCACGTGACTGATCATGCACTGATCACGTGATTGATCATGCACTGATCACGTGGCTTATCATGCACTGATCATGTGACTGATCATGCACTGATCATGTTTGGTGTCATACACTGATCATGTGCATCTGGAGGCAATGAACAAAGAGCTGAGTAGGCAGGAATCAGTCAGCAGGCTATAATCATGGAACTCAGCTCTGAGAAATCATGCTGCTCAGCTGGCAATAATCAAGTAGATGAGCAGGCAGGAATTATGCAGCACACGTGGCAATTGTCAAGCAGATGACAGGCAGGAATCGTACAGCTCAGCTGGCAATTGTCAAGCAGATGAGCAGACAGTAATCACGCAGCTCAGCAGGCCTGATCACGTGACTGATCATGCACTGATCACGTGGCTGATCACACACTATCACGTGACTGATCATGCACTGATCACGTGGCTATCATGCACTGATCACGTGGCTGATCATGCACTGATCACGTAACTGTCATGCACTGATCACGTGGCTGATCATGCACTGATCACGTGACTGATCATGCACTGATCACGTGGCTATCATGCACTGATCACGTGGCTGATCATGCACTGATCACGTGACTGATCATGCACTGATCACGTGGCTGATCATGCACTGATCACGTGACTGATCATGCACTGATCACGTGGCTATCATGCACTGATCACGTGGCTGATCATGCACTGATCACGTGATGATCATGCACTGATCACGTGGATATCATGCACTGATCACGTGGCTGATCATACACTGATCACGTGACTGATCATGCACTGATCACGTGGCTGATCATGCACTGATCACGTGACTGATCATGCACTGATCACGTGGCTATCATGCACTGATCACGTGGCTGATCATGCACTGATCACGTGGCTGATCACACACTGTCACGTGACTATCATGCACTGATCACGTGGCACTCATGCACTGATCACGTGGCTGATCATACACTGCTCACGTAACTCATGCACACATCACGTGGCTATCATGCACTGCTCACGTGGCTGTCATGCAATGATCACGTAGCAACCATATACTGGTCACGTGACTGATCATGCACTGATCACGTAAATGATCATGCACTGTTCACGTGACTGATCATGCACTGATCACGTGACTGATCATGCACTGATCACGTGGCTATCATGCACTGATCACGTGGCTGATCATGCACTGATCACGTAGCAACCATGTACTGGTCACGTGACTGATCATGCACTGATCACGTAATTGATCATGCACTGATCACGTGGCTCATCATGCACTGATCACGTGGCTGATCACACATGTATCACGTGACTGATCATGCACTGATCACGTGGCTCTCATGCACTGATCACGTGGCTGTCATGCACTGATCACGTGGATATCATGCACTGATCACGTGGCTGATCACACACGTATCACATGACTGATCATGCACTGATCACGTGGCTATCATGCACTGATCACGTGGCTATCATGCACTGATCACGTGGCTGATCATGCAATGATCACGTAGCTACCATGTACTGGTCACGTGACTGATCATGCACTGATCACGTAATTGATCATGCACTGATCACGTGGCTGATCATGCACTGATCACGTGGCTGATCATGCACTGATCACGTGACTGATCATGCACTGATCACGTGACTGATCATGCACTGATCACGTGGCTATCATGCACTGATCACGTGGCTGACATACACTGATCACGTGCCTGATCATGCACTGATCACGTGGCTGATCATGCACTGATCACGTGACTGATCATGCACTGATCACGTGTCTGATCATGCACTGATCACGTGGCTATCATGCACTGCTCACGTGGCTGATCATGCCATGATCACGCAGCTACCATGTACTGGTCACATGACTGATCATGCACTGATCACGTGACTGATCATGCAGTGATCACGTGGCTATCATGCACTACTCACGTGGCTGATCATGCAATGATCATGTAGCTACCATGTACAGGTCACGTGAATGATCATACACCCATCAGGTGACTGATCATGCACTGATCACGTGGCTATCATGCACTGATCACGAGACTGATCATGCACTGATCACGTCTATATCATGCACTGATCACATGACTGCCCATGCACTGATCACGTGGATGATCATACACTAATCTTGTGACAGATCATGCACTGATCACGTGGCTGATCATGCACTGATACCGTGACTGAGCATGGACTGATCACATGACTATCATGTAGTGATCACGTGACTTAATGGCGCTGATCATGTGACTGATCATGCGCTGATCATGTTTGCTATCATACACTGATCATGTGCCTCTGGAGGCAATAAACAAAGAGCTGAGTAGGCACGAATCAAACAGTCAGCAGGCAATAATCATGGAACTCAGGTGTGAGGAATCATGCTGCTCAGCTGGCAATAATCAAGCAGCTGAGCAGGCAGGAATTACGCAGCACAGCTGGCAATTGTCAAGCAGATGACAGGCAGGAATCGTGCAGCTCAGCTGGCAATTGTCAAGCAGATGAGCAGACAGTAATCACGCAGCTCAGCAGGCCCAGATCACGTGACTGAGCATGCACTGTTCACGTGGCTGATCATACACTGATCACGTGATGATCATGCACTGATCACTTGGATATCATGCACTGATCACGTGGCTGATCATACACTGTTCACGTGTCTGACCATGCACTGATCACGTGGCTGATCATACACTGCTCACGTAACTGATCATGCACTGATCACGTGGCTATCATGCACTGATCACGTGGCTGAACATGCACTGTTCACGTGGCTGATCACACACCTGTCACGTGACATATCATGCACTGATCACGTGGCACTCATGCACTGATCACGTGGCTGATCATACTCTGCTCACGTAACTCATGCACACATCACGTGGCTATCATGCACTGCTCACGTGGCTCGTCATGGAATGATCACGTAGCTACCATATACTGGTCACGTGACTGATCATGCACTGATCACGTAAATGATCATGCACTGTTCACGTGACTGATCATGTACTGATCACGTGACTGATCATGCACTGATCACGTGGCTATCATGCTCTGCTCACGTGGCTGATCATGCAACGATCACGTAGCAACCATGTACTGGTCACGTGACTGATCATGCACTGATCACGTAATTGATCCTGCACTGATCACGTGGCTCATCATGCACTGATCACGTGGCTGATCACACATGTATCACGTGACTGATCATGCACTGATCACGTGGCTATCATGCACTGATCACGTGGCTGATCACACACTGATCACGTGACTGATCATGCACTGATCACGTGGCTATCATGCACTGATCACGTGGCTGATCATGCACTGATCACGTAGCTACCATGCACTGATCACGTGACTGATCATGCACTGATCACGTAATTGATCATGCACTGATCACGTGGCTGATCATGCACTGATCACGTGGCTGATCATGCACTGATCACGTGACTGATCATGCACTGATCACGTGACTGATCATGCACTGATCACGTGGCTATCATGCACTGATCACGTGGCTGATCATGCACTGATCACGTGCCTGATCATGCACTGATCACGTGACTGATCATGCACTGATCACGTGACTGATCATGCACTGATCACGTGGCTATCATGCACTGATCACGTGGCTGATCATGCACTGATCACGTAGCATCCATGCACTGATCACGTGACTGATCATGCACTGATCACGTGATTGATCATGCACTGATCACGTGGCTGATCATGCACTGATCACGTGGCTGATCACACTGATCACGTGACTGATCATGCACTGATCACGTGGCTATCATGCACTGATCACGTGGCTGATCATGCACTGATCACGTGGCTATCATGCACTGATCACGTGGCTGATCATACACTGATCACGTAACTGATCATGCACTGATCACGTGGCTATCATGCACTGATCACGTGGCTGATCATGCACTGATCACGTGGCTGATCACACACTGTCACGTGACTATCATGCACTGATCACGTGGAACTCATGCACTGATCACGTGGCTGATCATACACTGCTCACGTAACTCATGCACACATCACGTGGCTATCATGCACTGCTCACGTGGCTGTCATGGAATGATCACGTAGCTACCATATACTGGTCACGTGACTGATCATGCACTGATCACGTAAATGATCATGCACTGATCACGTGACTGATCATGCACTGATCACGTGACTGATCATGCACTGATCACGTGGCTATCATGCACTGCTCACGTGGCTGATCATGCACGATCACGTAGCAACCATGTACTGGTCACGTGACTGATCATGCACTGATCACGTAATTGATCATGCACTGATCACGTGGCTCATCATGCACTGATCACGTGGCTGATCACACACTGATCACGTGACTGATCATGCACTGATCACGTGGCTATCATGCACTGATCACGTGGCTGTCATGCACTGATCACGTGGATATCATGCACTGATCACGTGGCTGATCACACTATCACGTGACTGATCATGCACTGATCACGTGGCTATCATGCACTGATCACGTGGCTATCATGCACTGATCACGTGGCTGATCATGCACTGATCACGTAGCTACCATGCACTGATCACGTGACTGATCATGCACTGATCACGTAATTGATCATGCACTGATCACGTGGCTGATCATGCACTGATCACGTGGCTGATCATGCACTGATCACGTGACTGATCATGCACTGATCACGTGACTGATCATGCACTGATCACGTGGCTATCATGCACTGATCACGTGGCTGATCATGCACTGATCACGTGACTGATCATGCACTGATCACGTGGCTGATCATGCACTGATCACGTGACTGATCATGCACTGATCACGTGGCTGATCATGCACTGATCACGTGACTGATCATGCACTGATCACGTGACTGATCATGCACTGATCACGTGGCTATCATGCACTGATCACGTGGCTGATCATGCATGATCACGCAGCTACCATGCACTGATCACGTGACTGATCATGCACTGATCACGTGACTGATCATGCACTGATCACGTGGCTATCATGCACTGATCACGTGGCTGATCATGCAATGATCACGTAGCTACCATGTACTGGTCACGTGACTGATCATGCACTGATCACGTGACTGATCATGCACTGATCACGTGGCTATCATGCACTGATCACGTGACTGATCATGCACTGATCACGTCTATATCATGCACTGATCACATGACTGATCATGCACTGATCACGTGGATGATCATGCACTGATCACGTGACTGATCATGCACTGATCACGTGGCTGATCATGCACTGATCACGTGGCTGATCATGCACTGATCACGTGGCTATCATGCACTGATCACGTGACTGATCATGCACTGATCACGTGACTGATCATGCACTGATCACGTGGCTATCATGCACTGATCACGTGGCTGATCATGCACTGATCACGTAGCTATCATGCACTGATCACGTGACTGATCATGCACTGATCACGTGACTGATCATGCACTGATCACGTGGCTATCATGCACTGATCACGTGACTGATCATGCACTGATCACGTGATATCATGCACTGATCACGTGGCTGATCATGCACTGATCACGTGGCTGATCATGCACTGATCACGTGGCTGATCATGCACTGATCACGTGACTGATCATGCACTGATCACGTGGCTGATCATGCACTGATCACGTGGCTGATCATGCACTGATCACGTGACTGATCATGCACTGATCACGTGGCTGATCATGCACTGATCACGTGACTGATCATGCACTGATCACGTGGCTGATCATGCACTGATCACGTGGCTGATCATGCACTGATCACGTGGCTGATCATGCACTGATACCGTGACTGAGCATGGACTGATCACATGACTATCATGTAGTGATCACGTGACTTAATGGCGCTGATCATGTGACTGATCATGCACTGATCATGTTTGCTATCATACACTGATCATGTGCCTCTGGAGGCAATAAACAAAGAGCTGAGTAGGCATGAATCAAACAGTCAGCAGGCAATAATCATGGAACTCAGCTGTGAGGAATCATGCTGCTCAGCTGGCAATAATCAAGCAGCTGAGCAGGCAGGAATTACGCAGCACAGCTGGCAATTGTCAAGCAGATGACAGGCAGGAATCATGCAGCTCAGCTGGCAATTGTCAAGCAGATGAGCAGACAGTAATCACGCAGCTCAGCAGGCCCTGATCACGTGACTGAGCATGCACTGTTCACGTGGCTGATCATACACTGATCACGTGACTGATCATGCACTGATCACGTGGATATCATGCACTGATCACGTGGCTGATCATACACTGTTCACGTGTCTGACCATGCACTGATCACGTGGCTGATCATACACTGCTCACGTAACTGATCATGCACTGATCACGTGGCTGATCATGCACTGATCACGTGGCTGATCATGCACTGATCACGTGACTGATCATGCACTGATCACGTGACTGATCATGCACTGATCACGTGGCTATCATGCACTGATCACGTGGCTGATCATGCACTGATCACGTAGCTATCATGCACTGATCACGTGACTGATCATGCACTGATCACGTGATTGATCATGCACTGATCACGTGGCTTATCATGCACTGATCATGTGACTGATCATGCACTGATCATGTTTGGTGTCATGCACTGATCATGTGCATCTGGAGGCAATGAACAAAGAGCTGAGTAGGCACGAATCAGTCAGCAGGCTATAATCATGGAACTCAGCTCTGAGAAATCATGCTGCTCAGCTGGCAATAATCAAGTAGATGATCAGGCAGGAATTATGCAGCACACGTGGCAATTGTCAAGCAGATGACACGCAGGAATCGTACAGCTCAGCTGGCAATTGTCAAGCAGATGAGCAGACAGTAATCACGCAGCTCAGCAGGCACTGATCACGTGACTGATCATGCACTGATCACGTGGCTGATCACACACTGATCACGTGACTGATCATGCACTGATCACGTGGCTATCATGCACTGATCACGTGACTGATCATGCACTGATCACGTGACTGTCATGCACTGATCACGTGGCTGATCATGCACTGATCACGTGACTGATCATGCACTGATCACGTGGCTATCATGCACTGATCACGTGGCTGATCATGCACTGATCACGTGACTGATCATGCACTGATCACGTGGCTGATCATGCACTGATCACGTGACTGATCATGCACTGATCACGTGGCTATCATGCACTGATCACGTGGCTGATCATGCACTGATCACGTGATGATCATGCACTGATCACGTGGATATCATGCACTGATCACGTGGCTGATCATGCACTGATCACGTGACTGATCATGCACTGATCACGTGGCTGATCATGCACTGATCACGTGACTGATCATGCACTGATCACGTGGCTATCATGCACTGATCACGTGGCTGATCATGCACTGATCACGTGGCTGATCACACACTGTCACGTGACATATCATGCACTGATCACGTGGCACTCATGCACTGATCACGTGGCTGATCATACTCTGCTCACGTAACTCATGCACACATCACGTGGCTATCATGCACTGCTCACGTGGCTGTCATGGAATGATCACGTAGCAACCATATACTGGTCACGTGACTGATCATGCACTGATCACGTAAATGATCATGCACTGTTCACGTGACTGATCATGCACTGATCACGTGACTGATCATGCACTGATCACGTGGCTATCATGCACTGATCACGTGGCTGATCATGCACGATCACGTAGCAACCATGTACTGGTCACGTGACTGATCATGCACTGATCACGTAATTGATCATGCACTGATCACGTGGCTCATCATGCACTGATCACGTGGCTGATCACACATGTATCACGTGACTGATCATGCACTGATCACGTGGCTCTCATGCACTGATCACGTGGCTGTCATGCACTGATCACGTGGACATGCACTGATCACGTGGCTGATCACACACTATCACGTGACTGATCATGCACTGATCACGTGGCTATCATGCACTGATCACGTGGCTATCATGCACTGATCACGTGGCTGATCATGCAATGATCACGTAGCTACCATGTACTGGTCACGTGACTGATCATGCACTGATCACGTAATTGATCATGCACTGATCACGTGGCTGATCATGCACTGATCACGTGGCTGATCATGCACTGATCACGTAACTGATCATGCACTGATCACGTGACTGATCATGCACTGATCACGTGGCTATCATGCACTGATCACGTGGCTGACATACACTGATCACGTGCCTGGTCATGCACTGATCACGTGGCTGATCATGCACTGATCACGTGACTGATCATGCACTGATCACGTGTCTGATCATGCACTGATCACGTGGCTATCATGCACTGCTCACGTGGCTGATCATGCCATGATCACGCAGCTACCATGTACTGGTCACATGACTGATCATGCACTGATCACGTGACTGATCATGCAGTGATCACGTGGCTATCATGCACTACTCACGTGGCTGATCATGCAATGATCATGTAGCTACCATGTACAGGTCACGTGAATGATCATACACCCATCAGGTGACTGATCATGCACTGATCACGTGGCTATCATGCACTGATCACGAGACTGATCATGCACTGATCACGTCTATATCATGCACTGATCACATGACTGCCCATGCACTGATCACGTGGATGATCATACACTAATCATGTGACAGATCATGCACTGATCACGTGGCTGATCATGCACTGATACCGTGACTGAGCATGGACTGATCACATGACTATCATGTAGTGATCACGTGACTTAATGGCGCTGATCATGTGACTGATCATGCGCTGATCATGTTTGCTATCATACACTGATCATGTGCCTCTGGAGGCAATAAACAAAGAGCTGAGTAGGCACGAATCAAACAGTCAGCAGGCAATAATCATGGAACTCAGGTGTGAGGAATCATGCTGCTCAGCTGGCAATAATCAAGCAGCTGAGCAGGCAGGAATTACGCAGCACAGCTGGCAATTGTCAAGCAGATGACAGGCAGGAATCGTGCAGCTCAGCTGGCAATTGTCAAGCAGATGAGCAGACAGTAATCACGCAGCTCAGCAGGCCCAGATCACGTGACTGAGCATGCACTGTTCACGTGGCTGATCATACACTGATCACGTGATGATCATGCACTGATCACTTGGATATCATGCACTGATCACGTGGCTGATCATACACTGTTCACGTGTCTGACCATGCACTGATCACGTGGCTGATCATACACTGCTCACGTAACTGATCATGCACTGATCACGTGGCTATCATGCACTGATCACGTGGCTGAACATGCACTGTTCACGTGGCTGATCACACACCTGTCACGTGACATATCATGCACTGATCACGTGGCACTCATGCACTGATCACGTGGCTGATCATACTCTGCTCACGTAACTCATGCACACATCACGTGGCTATCATGCACTGCTCACGTGGCTCGTCATGGAATGATCACGTAGCTACCATATACTGGTCACGTGACTGATCATGCACTGATCACGTAAATGATCATGCACTGTTCACGTGACTGATCATGTACTGATCACGTGACTGATCATGCACTGATCACGTGGCTATCATGCTCTGCTCACGTGGCTGATCATGCAACGATCACGTAGCAACCATGTACTGGTCACGTGACTGATCATGCACTGATCACGTAATTGATCCTGCACTGATCACGTGGCTCATCATGCACTGATCACGTGGCTGATCACACATGTATCACGTGACTGATCATGCACTGATCACGTGGCTATCATGCACTGATCACGTGGCTGATCACACACTGATCACGTGACTGATCATGCACTGATCACGTGGCTATCATGCACTGATCACGTGGCTGATCATGCACTGATCACGTAGCTATCATGCACTGATCACGTGACTGATCATGCACTGATCACGTAACTGATCATGCACTGATCACGTGGCTGATCATGCACTGATCACGTGGCTGATCATGCACTGATCACGTGACTGATCATGCACTGATCACGTGACTGATCATGCACTGATCACGTGGCTATCATGCACTGATCACGTGGCTGATCATGCACTGATCACGTGACTGATCATGCACTGATCACGTGACTGATCATGCACTGATCACGTGACTGATCATGCACTGATCACGTGGCTATCATGCACTGATCACGTGGCTGATCATGCACTGATCACGTAGCATCCATGCACTGGTCACGTGACTGATCATGCACTGATCACGTGACTGATCATGCACTGATCACGTGGCTGATCATGCACTGATCACGTGGCTGATCATGCACTGATCACGTGACTGATCATGCACTGATCACGTGGCTATCATGCACTGATCACGTGGCTGATCATGCACTGATCACGTGGCTATCATGCACTGATCACGTGGCTGATCATGCACTGATCACGTGACTGATCATGCACTGATCACGTGGCTATCATGCACTGATCACGTGGCTGATCATGCACTGATCACGTGGCTGATCACACACTGTCACGTGACATATCATGCACTGATCACGTGGAACTCATGCACTGATCACGTGGCTGATCATACACTGCTCACGTAACTCATGCACACATCACGTGGCTATCATGCACTGCTCACGTGGCTGTCATGCAATGATCACGTAGCAACCATATACTGGTCACGTGACTGATCATGCACTGATCACGTGGCTGATCATGCACTGATCACGTGACTGATCATGCACTGATCACGTGACTGATCATGCACTGATCACGTGGCTATCATGCACTGCTCACGTGGCTGATCATGCACTGATCACGTAGCTACCATGTACTGGTCACGTGACTGATCATGCACTGATCACGTAATTGATCATGCACTGATCACGTGGCTGATCATGCACTGATCACGTGGCTGATCACACACTGATCACGTGACTGATCATGCACTGATCACGTGGCTCTCATGCACTGATCACGTGGCTGATCATGCACTGATCACGTGGATATCATGCACTGATCACGTGGCTGATCACACACTATCACGTGACTGATCATGCACTGATCACGTGGCTATCATGCACTGATCACGTGGCTATCATGCACTGATCACGTGGCTGATCATGCACTGATCACGTAGCTATCATGTACTGATCACGTGACTGATCATGCACTGATCACGTAATTGATCATGCACTGATCACGTGGCTGATCATGCACTGATCACGTGGCTGATCATGCACTGATCACGTGACTGATCATGCACTGATCACGTGACTGATCATGCACTGATCACGTGGCTATCATGCACTGATCACGTGGCTGATCATACACTGATCACGTGACTGATCATGCACTGATCACGTGGCTGATCATGCACTGATCACGTGACTGATCATGCACTGATCACGTGGCTGATCATGCACTGATCACGTGACTGATCATGCACTGATCACGTGACTGATCATGCACTGATCACGTGGCTATCATGCACTGCTCACGTGGCTGATCATGCATGATCACGCAGCTACCATGTACTGGTCACATGACTGATCATGCACTGATCACGTGACTGATCATGCAGTGATCACGTGGCTATCATGCACTACTCACGTGGCTGATCATGCAATGATCATGTAGCTACCATGTACAGGTCACGTGAATGATCATACACCCATCAGGTGACTGATCATGCACTGATCACGTGGCTATCATGCACTGATCACGAGACTGATCATGCACTGATCACGTCTATATCATGCACTGATCACATGACTGCCCATGCACTGATCACGTGGATGATCATACACTAATCATGTGACAGATCATGCACTGATCACGTGGCTGATCATGCACTGATACCGTGACTGAGCATGGACTGATCACATGACTATCATGTAGTGATCACGTGACTTAATGGCGCTGATCATGTGACTGATCATGCGCTGATCATGTTTGCTATCATACACTGATCATGTGCCTCTGGAGGCAATAAACAAAGAGCTGAGTAGGCACGAATCAAACAGTCAGCAGGCAATAATCATGGAACTCAGGTGTGAGGAATCATGCTGCTCAGCTGGCAATAATCAAGCAGCTGAGCAGGCAGGAATTACGCAGCACAGCTGGCAATTGTCAAGCAGATGACAGGCAGGAATCGTGCAGCTCAGCTGGCAATTGTCAAGCAGATGAGCAGACAGTAATCACGCAGCTCAGCAGGCCCAGATCACGTGACTGAGCATGCACTGTTCACGTGGCTGATCATACACTGATCACGTGATGATCATGCACTGATCACTTGGATATCATGCACTGATCACGTGGCTGATCATACACTGTTCACGTGTCTGACCATGCACTGATCACGTGGCTGATCATACACTGCTCACGTAACTGATCATGCACTGATCACGTGGCTATCATGCACTGATCACGTGGCTGAACATGCACTGTTCACGTGGCTGATCACACACCTGTCACGTGACATATCATGCACTGATCACGTGGCACTCATGCACTGATCACGTGGCTGATCATACTCTGCTCACGTAACTCATGCACACATCACGTGGCTATCATGCACTGCTCACGTGGCTCGTCATGGAATGATCACGTAGCAACCATATACTGGTCACGTGACTGATCATGCACAGATCACGTAAATGATCATGCACTGTTCACGTGACTGATCATGTACTGATCACGTGACTGATCATGCACTGATCACGTGGCTATCATGCTCTGCTCACGTGGCTGATCATGCAACGATCACGTAGCAACCATGTACTGGTCACGTGACTGATCATGCACTGATCACGTAATTGATCCTGCACTGATCACGTGGCTCATCATGCACTGATCACGTGGCTGATCACACATGTATCACGTGACTGATCATGCACTGATCACGTGGCTCTCATGCACTGATCACGTGGCTGTCATGCACTGATCACGTGGATATCATGCACTGATCACGTGGCTGATCACACACGTATCACATGACTGATCATGCACTGATCACGTGGCTATCATGCACTGATCACGTGGCTATCATGCACTGATCACGTGGCTGATCATGCAATGATCACGTAGCTACCATGTACTGGTCACGTGACTGATCATGCACTGATCACGTAATTGATCATGCACTGATCACGTGGCTGATCATGCACTGATCACGTGGCTGATCATGCACTGATCACGTAACTGATCATGCACTGATCACGTGACTGATCATGCACTGATCACGTGGCTATCATGCACTGATCACTTGGCTGACATACACTGATCACGTGCCTGATCATGCACTGATCACGTGGCTGATCATGCACTGATCACGTGACTGATCATGCACTGATCACGTGTCTGATCATGCACTGATCACGTGGCTATCATGCACTGCTCACGTGGCTGATCATGCCATGATCACGCAGCTACCATGTACTGGTCACATGACTGATCATGCACTGATCACGTGACTGATCATGCACTGATCACGTGGCTATCATGCACTACTCACGTGGCTGATCATGCAATGATCATGTAGCTACCATGTACAGGTCACGTGAATGATCATACACCCATCAGGTGACTGATCATGCACTGATCACGTGGCTATCATGCACTGATCACGAGACTGATCATGCACTGATCACGTCTATATCATGCACTGATCACATGACTGCCCATGCACTGATCACGTGGATGATCATACACTAATCTTGTGACAGATCATGCACTGATCACGTGGCTGATCATGCACTGATACCGTGACTGAGCATGGACTGATCACATGACTATCATGTAGTGATCACGTGACTTAATGGCGCTGATCATGTGACTGATCATGCGCTGATCATGTTTGCTATCATACACTGATCATGTGCCTCTGGAGGCAATAAACAAAGAGCTGAGTAGGCACGAATCAAACAGTCAGCAGGCAATAATCATGGAACTCAGGTGTGAGGAATCATGCTGCTCAGCTGGCAATAATCAAGCAGCTGAGCAGGCAGGAATTACGCAGCACAGCTGGCAATTGTCAAGCAGATGACAGGCAGGAATCGTGCAGCTCAGCTGGCAATTGTCAAGCAGATGAGCAGACAGTAATCACGCAGCTCAGCAGGCCCAGATCACGTGACTGAGCATGCACTGTTCACGTGGCTGATCATACACTGATCACGTGATGATCATGCACTGATCACTTGGATATCATGCACTGATCACGTGGCTGATCATACACTGTTCACGTGTCTGACCATGCACTGATCACGTGGCTGATCATACACTGCTCACGTAACTGATCATGCACTGATCACGTGGCTATCATGCACTGATCACGTGGCTGAACATGCACTGTTCACGTGGCTGATCACACACCTGTCACGTGACATATCATGCACTGATCACGTGGCACTCATGCACTGATCACGTGGCTGATCATACTCTGCTCACGTAACTCATGCACACATCACGTGGCTATCATGCACTGCTCACGTGGCTCGTCATGGAATGATCACGTAGCTACCATATACTGGTCACGTGACTGATCATGCACTGATCACGTGACTGATCATGCACTGTTCACGTGACTGATCATGCACTGATCACGTGACTGATCATGCACTGATCACGTGGCTATCATGCACTGCTCACGTGGCTGATCATGCAACGATCACGTAGCAACCATGTACTGGTCACGTGACTGATCATGCACTGATCACGTAATTGATCATGCACTGATCACGTGGCTCATCATGCACTGATCACGTGGCTGATCACACATGATCACGTGACTGATCATGCACTGATCACGTGGCTATCATGCACTGATCACGTGGCTGATCATGCACTGATCACGTGACTGATCATGCACTGATCACGTGGCTATCATGCACTGATCACGTGGCTGATCATGCACTGATCACGTAGCTATCATGCACTGATCACGTGACTGATCATGCACTGATCACGTGACTGATCATGCACTGATCACGTGGCTGATCATGCACTGATCACGTGGCTGATCATGCACTGATCACGTGACTGATCATGCACTGATCACGTGACTGATCATGCACTGATCACGTGGCTATCATGCACTGATCACGTGGCTGATCATGCACTGATCACGTGCCTGATCATGCACTGATCACGTGACTGATCATGCACTGATCACGTGACTGATCATGCACTGATCACGTGGCTATCATGCACTGATCACGTGGCTGATCATGCACTGATCACGTAGCATCATGTACTGGTCACGTGACTGATCATGCACTGATCACGTAACTGATCATGCACTGATCACGTGGCTGATCATGCACTGATCACGTGGCTGATCATACACTGATCACGTGACTGATCATGCACTGATCACGTGGCTATCATGCACTGATCACGTGGCTGATCATGCACTGATCACGTGGCTGATCATGCACTGATCACGTGGCTGATCATACACTGATCACGTAACTGATCATGCACTGATCACGTGGCTATCATGCACTGATCACGTGGCTGATCATGCACTGATCACGTGGCTGATCACACACTGTCACGTGACATATCATGCACTGATCACGTGGAACTCATGCACTGATCACGTGGCTGATCATACACTGCTCACGTAACTCATGCACACATCACGTGGCTATCATGCACTGCTCACGTGGCTGTCATGGAATGATCACGTAGCTACCATATACTGGTCACGTGACTGATCATGCACTGATCACGTAAATGATCATGCACTGTTCACGTGACTGATCATGCACTGATCACGTGACTGATCATGCACTGATCACGTGGCTATCATGCACTGCTCACGTGGCTGATCATGCACGATCACGTAGCAACCATGTACTGGTCACGTGACTGATCATGCACTGATCACGTAATTGATCATGCACTGATCACGTGGCTCATCATGCACTGATCACGTGGCTGATCACACACTGATCACGTGACTGATCATGCACTGATCACGTGGCTATCATGCACTGATCACGTGGCTGTCATGCACTGATCACGTGGATATCATGCACTGATCACGTGGCTGATCACACACGTATCACATGACTGATCATGCACTGATCACGTGGCTATCATGCACTGATCACGTGGCTATCATGCACTGATCACGTGGCTGATCATGCACTGATCACGTAGCTACCATGCACTGATCACGTGACTGATCATGCACTGATCACGTAATTGATCATGCACTGATCACGTGGCTGATCATGCACTGATCACGTGGCTGATCATGCACTGATCACGTGACTGATCATGCACTGATCACGTGACTGATCATGCACTGATCACGTGGCTATCATGCACTGATCACGTGGCTGATCATGCACTGATCACGTGACTGATCATGCACTGATCACGTGGCTGATCATGCACTGATCACGTGACTGATCATGCACTGATCACGTGGCTGATCATGCACTGATCACGTGACTGATCATGCACTGATCACGTGACTGATCATGCACTGATCACGTGGCTATCATGCACTGATCACGTGGCTGATCATGCATGATCACGCAGCTACCATGTACTGGTCACATGACTGATCATGCACTGATCACGTGACTGATCATGCACTGATCACGTGGCTATCATGCACTACTCACGTGGCTGATCATGCAATGATCATGTAGCTACCATGTACTGGTCACGTGAATGATCATACACCCATCAGGTGACTGATCATGCACTGATCACGTGGCTATCATGCACTGATCACGTGACTGATCATGCACTGATCACGTCTATATCATGCACTGATCACATGACTGCCCATGCACTGATCACGTGGATGATCATACACTGATCATGTGACTGATCATGCACTGATCACGTGGCTGATCATGCACTGATCACGTGACTGATCATGGACTGATCACATGACTATCATGCACTGATCACGTGACTTAATGGCACTGATCATGTGACTGATCATGCACTGATCATGTTTGCTATCATACACTGATCATGTGCCTCTGGAGGCAATAAACAAAGAGCTGAGTAGGCACGAATCAAACAGTCAGCAGGCAATAATCATGGAACTCAGGTGTGAGGAATCATGCTGCTCAGCTGGCAATAATCAAGCAGCTGATCAGGCAGGAATTATGCAGCACAGCTGGCAATTGTCAAGCAGATGACAGGCAGGAATCGTGCAGCTCAGCTGGCAATTGTCAAGCAGATGAGCAGACAGTAATCACGCAGCTCAGCAGGCACTGATCACGTGACTGAGCATGCACTGATCACGTGGCTGATCATACACTGATCACGTGACTGATCATGCACTGATCACGTGGCTGATCATGCACTGATACGTGACTGATCATGGACTGATCACATGACTATCATGTAGTGATCACGTGACTTAATGGCACTGATCATGTGACTGATCATGCACTGATCATGTTTGCTATCATACACTGATCATGTGCCTCTGGAGGCAATAAACAAAGAGCTGAGTAGGCACGAATCAAACAGTCAGCAGGCAATAATCATGGAACTCAGGTGTGAGGAATCATGCTGCTCAGCTGGCAATAATCAAGCAGCTGAGCAGGCAGGAATTATGCAGCACAGCTGGCAATTGTCAAGCAGATGACAGGCAGGAATCGTGCAGCTCAGCTGGCAATTGTCAAGCAGATGAGCAGACAGTAATCACGCAGCTCAGCAGGCCCTGATCACGTGACTGAGCATGCACTGTTCACGTGGCTGATCATACACTGATCACGTGATGATCATGCACTGATCACTTGGATATCATGCACTGATCACGTGGCTGATCATACACTGATCACGTGTCTGACCATGCACTGATCACGTGGCTGATCATACACTGCTCACGTAACTGATCATGCACTGATCACGTGGCTATCATGCACTGATCACGTGGCTGAACATGCACTGATCACGTGGCTGATCACACACCTGTCACGTGACATATCATGCACTGATCACGTGGCACTCATGCACTGATCACGTGGCTGATCATACTCTGCTCACGTAACTCATGCACACATCACGTGGCTATCATGCACTGCTCACGTGGCTGTCATGGAATGATCACGTAGCAACCATATACTGGTCACGTGACTGATCATGCACTGATCACGTAAATGATCATGCACTGTTCACGTGACTGATCATGTACTGATCACGTGACTGATCATGCACTGATCACGTGGCTATCATGCACTGCTCACGTGGCTGATCATGCAACGATCACGTAGCAACCATGTACTGGTCACGTGACTGATCATGCACTGATCACGTAATTGATCCTGCACTGATCACGTGGCTCATCATGCACTGATCACGTGGCTGATCACACATGTATCACGTGACTGATCATGCACTGATCACGTGGCTCTCATGCACTGATCACGTGGCTGTCATGCACTGATCACGTGGATATCATGCACTGATCACGTGGCTGATCACACACGTATCACATGACTGATCATGCACTGATCACGTGGCTATCATGCACTGATCACGTGGCTATCATGCACTGATCACGTGGCTGATCATGCAATGATCACGTAGCTACCATGTACTGGTCACGTGACTGATCATGCACTGATCACGTAATTGATCATGCACTGATCACGTGGCTGATCATGCACTGATCACGTGGCTGATCATACACTGATCACGTAACTGATCATGCACTGATCACGTGACTGATCATGCACTGATCACGTGGCTATCATGCACTGATCACGTGGCTGACATACACTGATCACGTGCCTGGTCATGCACTGATCACGTGGCTGATCATGCACTGATCACGTGACTGATCATGCACTGATCACGTGTCTGATCATGCACTGATCACGTGGCTATCATGCACTGCTCACGTGGCTGATCATGCCATGATCACGCAGCTACCATGTACTGGTCACATGACTGATCATGCACTGATCACGTGACTGATCATGCAGTGATCACGTGGCTATCATGCACTACTCACGTGGCTGATCATGCAATGATCATGTAGCTACCATGTACAGGTCACGTGAATGATCATACACCCATCAGGTGACTGATCATGCACTGATCACGTGGCTATCATGCACTGATCACGAGACTGATCATGCACTGATCACGTCTATATCATGCACTGATCACATGACTGCCCATGCACTGATCACGTGGATGATCATACACTAATCTGTGACAGATCATGCACTGATCACGTGGCTGATCATGCACTGATACCGTGACTGAGCATGGACTGATCACATGACTATCATGTAGTGATCACGTGACTTAATGGCGCTGATCATGTGACTGATCATGCGCTGATCATGTTTGCTATCATACACTGATCATGTGCCTCTGGAGGCAATAAACAAAGAGCTGAGTAGGCACGAATCAAACAGTCAGCAGGCAATAATCATGGAACTCAGGTGTGAGGAATCATGCTGCTCAGCTGGCAATAATCAAGCAGCTGAGCAGGCAGGAATTACGCAGCACAGCTGGCAATTGTCAAGCAGATGACAGGCAGGAATCGTGCAGCTCAGCTGGCAATTGTCAAGCAGATGAGCAGACAGTAATCACGCAGCTCAGCAGGCCCAGATCACGTGACTGAGCATGCACTGTTCACGTGGCTGATCATACACTGATCACGTGATGATCATGCACTGATCACTTGGATATCATGCACTGATCACGTGGCTGATCATACACTGTTCACGTGTCTGACCATGCACTGATCACGTGGCTGATCATACACTGCTCACGTAACTGATCATGCACTGATCACGTGGCTATCATGCACTGATCACGTGGCTGAACATGCACTGTTCACGTGGCTGATCACACACCTGTCACGTGACATATCATGCACTGATCACGTGGCACTCATGCACTGATCACGTGGCTGATCATACTCTGCTCACGTAACTCATGCACACATCACGTGGCTATCATGCACTGCTCACGTGGCTCGTCATGGAATGATCACGTAGCTACCATATACTGGTCACGTGACTGATCATGCACTGATCACGTAAATGATCATGCACTGTTCACGTGACTGATCATGTACTGATCACGTGACTGATCATGCACTGATCACGTGGCTATCATGCTCTGCTCACGTGGCTGATCATGCAACGATCACGTAGCAACCATGTACTGGTCACGTGACTGATCATGCACTGATCACGTAATTGATCCTGCACTGATCACGTGGCTCATCATGCACTGATCACGTGGCTGATCACACATGTATCACGTGACTGATCATGCACTGATCACGTGGCTCTCATGCACTGATCACGTGGCTGATCATGCACTGATCACGTGACTGATCATGCACTGATCACGTGGCTATCATGCACTGATCACGTGGCTGATCATGCACTGATCACGTGGCTATCATGCACTGATCACGTGACTGATCATGCACTGATCACGTAACTGATCATGCACTGATCACGTGGCTGATCATGCACTGATCACGTGGCTGATCATGCACTGATCACGTGACTGATCATGCACTGATCACGTGACTGATCATGCACTGATCACGTGGCTATCATGCACTGATCACGTGGCTGATCATGCACTGATCACGTGCCTGATCATGCACTGATCACGTGACTGATCATGCACTGATCACGTGACTGATCATGCACTGATCACGTGGCTATCATGCACTGATCACGTGGCTGATCATGCACTGATCACGTAGCATCATGCACTGGTCACGTGACTGATCATGCACTGATCACGTGATTGATCATGCACTGATCACGTGGCTGATCATGCACTGATCACGTGGCTGATCACACTGATCACGTGACTGATCATGCACTGATCACGTGGCTATCATGCACTGATCACGTGGCTGATCATGCACTGATCACGTGGCTATCATGCACTGATCACGTGGCTGATCATGCACTGATCACGTAACTGATCATGCACTGATCACGTGGCTATCATGCACTGATCACGTGGCTGATCATGCACTGATCACGTGGCTGATCACACACTGTCACGTGACATATCATGCACTGATCACGTGGAACTCATGCACTGATCACGTGGCTGATCATACACTGCTCACGTAACTCATGCACACATCACGTGGCTATCATGCACTGCTCACGTGGCTGTCATGGAATGATCACGTAGCAACCATATACTGGTCACGTGACTGATCATGCACTGATCACGTAAATGATCATGCACTGATCACGTGACTGATCATGCACTGATCACGTGACTGATCATGCACTGATCACGTGGCTATCATGCACTGCTCACGTGGCTGATCATGCACGATCACGTAGCAACCATGTACTGGTCACGTGACTGATCATGCACTGATCACGTAATTGATCATGCACTGATCACGTGGCTCATCATGCACTGATCACGTGGCTGATCACACACTGATCACGTGACTGATCATGCACTGATCACGTGGCTCTCATGCACTGATCACGTGGCTGTCATGCACTGATCACGTGGATATCATGCACTGATCACGTGGCTGATCACACACGTATCACATGACTGATCATGCACTGATCACGTGGCTATCATGCACTGATCACGTGGCTATCATGCACTGATCACGTGGCTGATCATGCACTGATCACGTAGCTATCATGTACTGATCACGTGACTGATCATGCACTGATCACGTAATTGATCATGCACTGATCACGTGGCTGATCATGCACTGATCACGTGGCTGATCATGCACTGATCACGTGACTGATCATGCACTGATCACGTGACTGATCATGCACTGATCACGTGGCTATCATGCACTGATCACGTGGCTGATCATGCACTGATCACGTGACTGATCATGCACTGATCACGTGGCTGATCATGCACTGATCACGTGACTGATCATGCACTGATCACGTGGCTGATCATGCACTGATCACGTGACTGATCATGCACTGATCACGTGACTGATCATGCACTGATCACGTGGCTATCATGCACTGCTCACGTGGCTGATCATGCCATGATCACGCAGCTACCATGTACTGGTCACATGACTGATCATGCACTGATCACGTGACTGATCATGCAGTGATCACGTGGCTATCATGCACTACTCACGTGGCTGATCATGCAATGATCATGTAGCTACCATGTACAGGTCACGTGAATGATCATACACCCATCAGGTGACTGATCATGCACTGATCACGTGGCTATCATGCACTGATCACGAGACTGATCATGCACTGATCACGTCTATATCATGCACTGATCACATGACTGCCCATGCACTGATCACGTGGATGATCATACACTAATCATGTGACAGATCATGCACTGATCACGTGGCTGATCATGCACTGATACCGTGACTGAGCATGGACTGATCACATGACTATCATGTAGTGATCACGTGACTTAATGGCGCTGATCATGTGACTGATCATGCGCTGATCATGTTTGCTATCATACACTGATCATGTGCCTCTGGAGGCAATAAACAAAGAGCTGAGTAGGCACGAATCAAACAGTCAGCAGGCAATAATCATGGAACTCAGGTGTGAGGAATCATGCTGCTCAGCTGGCAATAATCAAGCAGCTGAGCAGGCAGGAATTACGCAGCACAGCTGGCAATTGTCAAGCAGATGACAGGCAGGAATCGTGCAGCTCAGCTGGCAATTGTCAAGCAGATGAGCAGACAGTAATCACGCAGCTCAGCAGGCCCAGATCACGTGACTGAGCATGCACTGTTCACGTGGCTGATCATACACTGATCACGTGATGATCATGCACTGATCACTTGGATATCATGCACTGATCACGTGGCTGATCATACACTGTTCACGTGTCTGACCATGCACTGATCACGTGGCTGATCATACACTGCTCACGTAACTGATCATGCACTGATCACGTGGCTATCATGCACTGATCACGTGGCTGAACATGCACTGTTCACGTGGCTGATCACACACCTGTCACGTGACATATCATGCACTGATCACGTGGCACTCATGCACTGATCACGTGGCTGATCATACTCTGCTCACGTAACTCATGCACACATCACGTGGCTATCATGCACTGCTCACGTGGCTCGTCATGGAATGATCACGTAGCAACCATATACTGGTCACGTGACTGATCATGCACAGATCACGTAAATGATCATGCACTGTTCACGTGACTGATCATGTACTGATCACGTGACTGATCATGCACTGATCACGTGGCTATCATGCTCTGCTCACGTGGCTGATCATGCAACGATCACGTAGCAACCATGTACTGGTCACGTGACTGATCATGCACTGATCACGTAATTGATCCTGCACTGATCACGTGGCTCATCATGCACTGATCACGTGGCTGATCACACATGTATCACGTGACTGATCATGCACTGATCACGTGGCTCTCATGCACTGATCACGTGGCTGTCATGCACTGATCACGTGGATATCATGCACTGATCACGTGGCTGATCACACACGTATCACATGACTGATCATGCACTGATCACGTGGCTATCATGCACTGATCACGTGGCTGATCATGCAATGATCACGTAGCTACCATGTACTGGTCACGTGACTGATCATGCACTGATCACGTAATTGATCATGCACTGATCACGTGGCTGATCATGCACTGATCACGTGGCTGATCATGCACTGATCACGTAACTGATCATGCACTGATCACGTGACTGATCATGCACTGATCACGTGGCTATCATGCACTGATCACTTGGCTGACATACACTGATCACGTGCCTGATCATGCACTGATCACGTGGCTGATCATGCACTGATCACGTGACTGATCATGCACTGATCACGTGTCTGATCATGCACTGATCACGTGGCTATCATGCACTGCTCACGTGGCTGATCATGCCATGATCACGCAGCTACCATGTACTGGTCACATGACTGATCATGCACTGATCACGTGACTGATCATGCAGTGATCACGTGGCTATCATGCACTACTCACGTGGCTGATCATGCAATGATCATGTAGCTACCATGTACAGGTCACGTGAATGATCATACACCCATCAGGTGACTGATCATGCACTGATCACGTGGCTATCATGCACTGATCACGAGACTGATCATGCACTGATCACGTCTATATCATGCACTGATCACATGACTGCCCATGCACTGATCACGTGGATGATCATACACTAATCATGTGACAGATCATGCACTGATCACGTGGCTGATCATGCACTGATACCGTGACTGAGCATGGACTGATCACATGACTATCATGTAGTGATCACGTGACTTAATGGCGCTGATCATGTGACTGATCATGCGCTGATCATGTTTGCTATCATACACTGATCATGTGCCTCTGGAGGCAATAAACAAAGAGCTGAGTAGGCACGAATCAAACAGTCAGCAGGCAATAATCATGGAACTCAGGTGTGAGGAATCATGCTGCTCAGCTGGCAATAATCAAGCAGCTGAGCAGGCAGGAATTACGCAGCACAGCTGGCAATTGTCAAGCAGATGACAGGCAGGAATCGTGCAGCTCAGCTGGCAATTGTCAAGCAGATGAGCAGACAGTAATCACGCAGCTCAGCAGGCCCAGATCACGTGACTGAGCATGCACTGTTCACGTGGCTGATCATACACTGATCACGTGATGATCATGCACTGATCACTTGGATATCATGCACTGATCACGTGGCTGATCATACACTGTTCACGTGTCTGACCATGCACTGATCACGTGGCTGATCATACACTGCTCACGTAACTGATCATGCACTGATCACGTGGCTATCATGCACTGATCACGTGGCTGAACATGCACTGTTCACGTGGCTGATCACACACCTGTCACGTGACATATCATGCACTGATCACGTGGCACTCATGCACTGATCACGTGGCTGATCATACTCTGCTCACGTAACTCATGCACACATCACGTGGCTATCATGCACTGCTCACGTGGCTCGTCATGGAATGATCACGTAGCTACCATATACTGGTCACGTGACTGATCATGCACTGATCACGTGACTGATCATGCACTGTTCACGTGACTGATCATGTACTGATCACGTGACTGATCATGCACTGATCACGTGGCTATCATGCACTGCTCACGTGGCTGATCATGCAACGATCACGTAGCAACCATGTACTGGTCACGTGACTGATCATGCACTGATCACGTAATTGATCATGCACTGATCACGTGGCTCATCATGCACTGATCACGTGGCTGATCACACATGTATCACGTGACTGATCATGCACTGATCACGTGGCTCTCATGCACTGATCACGTGGCTGATCATGCACTGATCACGTGACTGATCATGCACTGATCACGTGGCTATCATGCACTGATCACGTGGCTGATCATGCACTGATCACGTAGCTATCATGCACTGATCACGTGACTGATCATGCACTGATCACGTAACTGATCATGCACTGATCACGTGGCTGATCATGCACTGATCACGTGGCTGATCATGCACTGATCACGTGACTGATCATGCACTGATCACGTGACTGATCATGCACTGATCACGTGGCTATCATGCACTGATCACGTGGCTGATCATGCACTGATCACGTGCCTGATCATGCACTGATCACGTGACTGATCATGCACTGATCACGTGACTGATCATGCACTGATCACGTGGCTATCATGCACTGATCACGTGGCTGATCATGCACTGATCACGTGCATCATGCACTGATCACGTGACTGATCATGCACTGATCACGTGACTGATCATGCACTGATCACGTGGCTGATCATGCACTGATCACGTGGCTGATCATGCACTGATCACGTGACTGATCATGCACTGATCACGTGGCTATCATGCACTGATCACGTGGCTGATCATGCACTGATCACGTGGCTATCATGCACTGATCACGTGGCTGATCATGCACTGATCACGTAACTGATCATGCACTGATCACGTGGCTATCATGCACTGATCACGTGGCTGATCATGCACTGATCACGTGGCTGATCACACACTGTCACGTGACATATCATGCACTGATCACGTGGAACTCATGCACTGATCACGTGGCTGATCATACACTGCTCACGTAACTCATGCACACATCACGTGGCTATCATGCACTGCTCACGTGGCTGTCATGGAATGATCACGTAGCAACCATATACTGGTCACGTGACTGATCATGCACTGATCACGTAATGATCATGCACTGTTCACGTGACTGATCATGCACTGATCACGTGACTGATCATGCACTGATCACGTGGCTATCATGCACTGCTCACGTGGCTGATCATGCACGATCACGTAGCAACCATGTACTGGTCACGTGACTGATCATGCACTGATCACGTAATTGATCATGCACTGATCACGTGGCTCATCATGCACTGATCACGTGGCTGATCACACACTGATCACGTGACTGATCATGCACTGATCACGTGGCTATCATGCACTGATCACGTGGCTGTCATGCACTGATCACGTGGATATCATGCACTGATCACGTGGCTGATCACACACGTATCACATGACTGATCATGCACTGATCACGTGGCTATCATGCACTGATCACGTGGCTATCATGCACTGATCACGTGGCTGATCATGCACTGATCACGTAGCTACCATGTACTGATCACGTGACTGATCATGCACTGATCACGTAATTGATCATGCACTGATCACGTGGCTGATCATGCACTGATCACGTGGCTGATCATGCACTGATCACGTGACTGATCATGCACTGATCACGTGACTGATCATGCACTGATCACGTGGCTATCATGCACTGATCACGTGGCTGATCATGCACTGATCACGTGACTGATCATGCACTGATCACGTGGCTGATCATGCACTGATCACGTGACTGATCATGCACTGATCACGTGGCTGATCATGCACTGATCACGTGACTGATCATGCACTGATCACGTGACTGATCATGCACTGATCACGTGGCTATCATGCACTGCTCACGTGGCTGATCATGCATGATCACGCAGCTACCATGTACTGGTCACATGACTGATCATGCACTGATCACGTGACTGATCATGCAGTGATCACGTGGCTATCATGCACTACTCACGTGGCTGATCATGCAATGATCATGTAGCTACCATGTACAGGTCACGTGAATGATCATACACCCATCAGGTGACTGATCATGCACTGATCACGTGGCTATCATGCACTGATCACGAGACTGATCATGCACTGATCACGTCTATATCATGCACTGATCACATGACTGCCCATGCACTGATCACGTGGATGATCATACACTAATCATGTGACAGATCATGCACTGATCACGTGGCTGATCATGCACTGATACCGTGACTGAGCATGGACTGATCACATGACTATCATGTAGTGATCACGTGACTTAATGGCGCTGATCATGTGACTGATCATGCGCTGATCATGTTTGCTATCATACACTGATCATGTGCCTCTGGAGGCAATAAACAAAGAGCTGAGTAGGCACGAATCAAACAGTCAGCAGGCAATAATCATGGAACTCAGGTGTGAGGAATCATGCTGCTCAGCTGGCAATAATCAAGCAGCTGAGCAGGCAGGAATTACGCAGCACAGCTGGCAATTGTCAAGCAGATGACAGGCAGGAATCGTGCAGCTCAGCTGGCAATTGTCAAGCAGATGAGCAGACAGTAATCACGCAGCTCAGCAGGCCCAGATCACGTGACTGAGCATGCACTGTTCACGTGGCTGATCATACACTGATCACGTGATGATCATGCACTGATCACTTGGATATCATGCACTGATCACGTGGCTGATCATACACTGTTCACGTGTCTGACCATGCACTGATCACGTGGCTGATCATACACTGCTCACGTAACTGATCATGCACTGATCACGTGGCTATCATGCACTGATCACGTGGCTGAACATGCACTGTTCACGTGGCTGATCACACACCTGTCACGTGACATATCATGCACTGATCACGTGGCACTCATGCACTGATCACGTGGCTGATCATACTCTGCTCACGTAACTCATGCACACATCACGTGGCTATCATGCACTGCTCACGTGGCTCGTCATGGAATGATCACGTAGCAACCATATACTGGTCACGTGACTGATCATGCAAAGATCACGTAAATGATCATGCACTGTTCACGTGACTGATCATGTACTGATCACGTGACTGATCATGCACTGATCACGTGGCTATCATGCTCTGCTCACGTGGCTGATCATGCAACGATCACGTAGCAACCATGTACTGGTCACGTGACTGATCATGCACTGATCACGTAATTGATCATGCACTGATCACGTGGCTCATCATGCACTGATCACGTGGCTGATCACACATGTATCACGTGACTGATCATGCACTGATCACGTGGCTCATGCACTGATCACGTGGCTGTCATGCACTGATCACGTGGATATCATGCACTGATCACGTGGCTGATCACACACGTATCACATGACTGATCATGCACTGATCACGTGGCTATCATGCACTGATCACGTGGCTATCATGCACTGATCACGTGGCTGATCATGCAATGATCACGTAGCTACCATGTACTGGTCACGTGACTGATCATGCACTGATCACGTAATTGATCATGCACTGATCATGTGGCTGATCATGCACTGATCACGTGGCTGATCATGCACTGATCACGTAACTGATCATGCACTGATCACGTGACTGATCATGCACTGATCACGTGGCTATCATGCACTGATCACGTGGCTGACATACACTGATCACGTGCCTGGTCATGCACTGATCACGTGGCTGATCATGCACTGATCACGTGACTGATCATGCACTGATCACGTGTCTGATCATGCACTGATCACGTGGCTATCATGCACTGCTCACGTGGCTGATCATGCCATGATCACGCAGCTACCATGTACTGGTCACATGACTGATCATGCACTGATCACGTGACTGATCATGCAGTGATCACGTGGCTATCATGCACTACTCACGTGGCTGATCATGCAATGATCATGTAGCTACCATGTACAGGTCACGTGAATGATCATACACCCATCAGGTGACTGATCATGCACTGATCACGTGGCTATCATGCACTGATCACGAGACTGATCATGCACTGATCACGTCTATATCATGCACTGATCACATGACTGCCCATGCACTGATCACGTGGATGATCATACACTAATCATGTGACAGATCATGCACTGATCACGTGGCTGATCATGCACTGATACCGTGACTGAGCATGGACTGATCACATGACTATCATGTAGTGATCACGTGACTTAATGGCGCTGATCATGTGACTGATCATGCGCTGATCATGTTTGCTATCATACACTGATCATGTGCCTCTGGAGGCAATAAACAAAGAGCTGAGTAGGCACGAATCAAACAGTCAGCAGGCAATAATCATGGAACTCAGGTGTGAGGAATCATGCTGCTCAGCTGGCAATAATCAAGCAGCTGAGCAGGCAGGAATTACGCAGCACAGCTGGCAATTGTCAAGCAGATGACAGGCAGGAATCGTGCAGCTCAGCTGGCAATTGTCAAGCAGATGAGCAGACAGTAATCACGCAGCTCAGCAGGCCCAGATCACGTGACTGAGCATGCACTGTTCACGTGGCTGATCATACACTGATCACGTGATGATCATGCACTGATCACTTGGATATCATGCACTGATCACGTGGCTGATCATACACTGTTCACGTGTCTGACCATGCACTGATCACGTGGCTGATCATACACTGCTCACGTAACTGATCATGCACTGATCACGTGGCTATCATGCACTGATCACGTGGCTGAACATGCACTGTTCACGTGGCTGATCACACACCTGTCACGTGACATATCATGCACTGATCACGTGGCACTCATGCACTGATCACGTGGCTGATCATACTCTGCTCACGTAACTCATGCACACATCACGTGGCTATCATGCACTGCTCACGTGGCTCGTCATGGAATGATCACGTAGCTACCATATACTGGTCACGTGACTGATCATGCACTGATCACGTGAATGATCATGCACTGTTCACGTGACTGATCATGTACTGATCACGTGACTGATCATGCACTGATCACGTGGCTATCATGCTCTGCTCACGTGGCTGATCATGCAACGATCACGTAGCAACCATGTACTGGTCACGTGACTGATCATGCACTGATCACGTAATTGATCATGCACTGATCACGTGGCTCATCATGCACTGATCACGTGGCTGATCACACATGTATCACGTGACTGATCATGCACTGATCACGTGGCTATCATGCACTGATCACGTGGCTGATCATGCACTGATCACGTGACTGATCATGCACTGATCACGTGGCTATCATGCACTGATCACGTGGCTGATCATGCACTGATCACGTGGCTATCATGCACTGATCACGTGACTGATCATGCACTGATCACGTAACTGATCATGCACTGATCACGTGGCTGATCATGCACTGATCACGTGGCTGATCATGCACTGATCACGTGACTGATCATGCACTGATCACGTGACTGATCATGCACTGATCACGTGGCTATCATGCACTGATCACGTGGCTGATCATGCACTGATCACGTGCCTGATCATGCACTGATCACGTGACTGATCATGCACTGATCACGTGACTGATCATGCACTGATCACGTGGCTATCATGCACTGATCACGTGGCTGATCATGCACTGATCACGTGGCATCCATGCACTGATCACGTGACTGATCATGCACTGATCACGTGATTGATCATGCACTGATCACGTGGCTGATCATGCACTGATCACGTGGCTGATCATGCATGATCACGTGACTGATCATGCACTGATCACGTGGCTATCATGCACTGATCACGTGGCTGATCATGCACTGATCACGTGGCTATCATGCACTGATCACGTGGCTGATCATACACTGATCACGTGACTGATCATGCACTGATCACGTGGCTATCATGCACTGATCACGTGGCTGATCATGCACTGATCACGTGGCTGATCACACACTGTCACGTGACATATCATGCACTGATCACGTGGAACTCATGCACTGATCACGTGGCTGATCATACACTGATCACGTAACTCATGCACACATCACGTGGCTATCATGCACTGCTCACGTGGCTGTCATGGAATGATCACGTAGCAACCATATACTGGTCACGTGACTGATCATGCACTGATCACGTGACTGATCATGCACTGATCACGTGACTGATCATGCACTGATCACGTGACTGATCATGCACTGATCACGTGGCTATCATGCACTGCTCACGTGGCTGATCATGCACTGATCACGTAGCAACCATGTACTGGTCACGTGACTGATCATGCACTGATCACGTAATTGATCATGCACTGATCACGTGGCTGATCATGCACTGATCACGTGGCTGATCACACATGATCACGTGACTGATCATGCACTGATCACGTGGCTCATGCACTGATCACGTGGCTGTCATGCACTGATCACGTGGATATCATGCACTGATCACGTGGCTGATCACACTGATCACATGACTGATCATGCACTGATCACGTGGCTATCATGCACTGATCACGTGGCTATCATGCACTGATCACGTGGCTGATCATGCACTGATCACGTAGCTACCATGTACTGATCACGTGACTGATCATGCACTGAGCCCGTAATTGATCATGCACTGATCACGTGGCTGATCATGCACTGATCACGTGGCTGATCATGCACTGATCACGTAACTGATCATGCACTGATCACGTGACTGATCATGCACTGATCACGTGGCTATCATGCACTGATCACGTGGCTGGACATGCACTGATCACGTGCCTGATCATGCACTGATCACGTGGCTGATCATGCACTGATCACGTGACTGATCATGCACTGATCACGTGGCTGATCATGCACTGATCACGTGACTGATCATGCACTGATCACGTGACTGATCATGCACTGATCACGTGGCTATCATGCACTGCTCACGTGGCTGATCATGCCATGATCACGCACCTACCATGTACTGGTCACATGACTGATCATGCACTGATCACGTGACTGATCATGCAGTGATCACGTGGCTATCATGCACTACTCACGTGGCTGATCATGCAATGATCATGTAGCTACCATGTACAGGTCACGTGAATGATCATACACCCATCAGGTGACTGATCATGCACTGATCACGTGGCTATCATGCACTGATCACGAGACTGATCATGCACTGATCACGTCTATATCATGCACTGATCACATGACTGCCCATGCACTGATCACGTGGATGATCATACACTAATCATGTGACAGATCATGCACTGATCACGTGGCTGATCATGCACTGATACCGTGACTGAGCATGGACTGATCACATGACTATCATGTAGTGATCACGTGACTTAATGGCGCTGATCATGTGACTGATCATGCGCTGATCATGTTTGCTATCATACACTGATCATGTGCCTCTGGAGGCAATAAACAAAGAGCTGAGTAGGCACGAATCAAACAGTCAGCAGGCAATAATCATGGAACTCAGGTGTGAGGAATCATGCTGCTCAGCTGGCAATAATCAAGCAGCTGAACAGGCAGGAATTACGCAGCACAGCTGGCAATTGTCAAGCAGATGACAGGCAGGAATCGTGCAGCTCAGCTGGCAATTGTCAAGCAGATGAGCAGACAGTAATCACGCAGCTCAGCAGGCCCAGATCACGTGACTGAGCATGCACTGTTCACGTGGCTGATCATACACTGATCACGTGATGATCATGCACTGATCACTTGGATATCATGCACTGATCACGTGGCTGATCATACACTGTTCACGTGTCTGACCATGCACTGATCACGTGGCTGATCATGCACTGCTCACGTAACTGATCATGCACTGATCACGTGGCTATCATGCACTGATCACGTGGCTGAACATGCACTGTTCACGTGGCTGATCACACACCTGTCACGTGACATATCATGCACTGATCACGTGGCACTCATGCACTGATCACGTGGCTGATCATACTCTGCTCACGTAACTCATGCACACATCACGTGGCTATCATGCACTGCTCACGTGGCTCGTCATGGAATGATCACGTAGCAACCATATACTGGTCACGTGACTGATCATGCAAAGATCACGTAAATGATCATGCACTGTTCACGTGACTGATCATGTACTGATCACGTGACTGATCATGCACTGATCACGTGGCTATCATGCTCTGCTCACGTGGCTGATCATGCAACGATCACGTAGCAACCATGTACTGGTCACGTGACTGATCATGCACTGATCACGTAATTGATCCTGCACTGATCACGTGGCTCATCATGCACTGATCACGTGGCTGATCACACATGTATCACGTGACTGATCATGCACTGATCACGTGGCTCTCATGCACTGATCACGTGGCTGTCATGCACTGATCACGTGGATATCATGCACTGATCACGTGGCTGATCACACACGTATCACATGACTGATCATGCACTGATCACGTGGCTATCATGCACTGATCACGTGGCTGATCATGCAATGATCACGTAGCTACCATGTACTGGTCACGTGACTGATCATGCACTGATCACGTAATTGATCATGCACTGATCACGTGGCTGATCATGCACTGATCACGTGGCTGATCATACACTGATCACATAACTGATCATGCACTGATCACGTGACTGATCATGCACTGATCACGTGGCTATCATGCACTGATCACTTGGCTGACATACACTGATCACGTGCCTGATCATGCACTGATCACGTGGCTGATCATGCACTGATCACGTGACTGATCATGCACTGATCACGTGTCTGATCATGCACTGATCACGTGGCTATCATGCACTGCTCACGTGGCTGATCATGCCATGATCACGCAGCTACCATGTACTGGTCACATGACTGATCATGCACTGATCACGTGACTGATCATGCAGTGATCACGTGGCTATCATGAACTACTCACGTGGCTGATCATGCAATGATCATGTAGCTACCATGTACAGGTCACGTGAATGATCATACACCCATCAGGTGACTGATCATGCACTGATCACGTGGCTATCATGCACTGATCACGAGACTGATCATGCACTGATCACGTCTATATCATGCACTGATCACATGACTGCCCATGCACTGATCACGTGGATGATCATACACTAATCTTGTGACAGATCATGCACTGATCACGTGGCTGATCATGCACTGATACCGTGACTGAGCATGGACTGATCACATGACTATCATGTAGTGATCACGTGACTTAATGGCGCTGATCATGTGACTGATCATGCGCTGATCATGTTTGCTATCATACACTGATCATGTGCCTCTGGAGGCAATAAACAAAGAGCTGAGTAGGCACGAATCAAACAGTCAGCAGGCAATAATCATGGAACTCAGGTGTGAGGAATCATGCTGCTCAGCTGGCAATAATCAAGCAGCTGAACAGGCAGGAATTATGCAGCACAGCTGGCAATTGTCAAGCAGATGACAGGCAGGAATCGTGCAGCTCAGCTGGCAATTGTCAAGCAGATGAGCAGACAGTAATCACGCAGCTCAGCAGGCCCAGATCACGTGACTGAGCATGCACTGTTCACGTGGCTGATCATACACTGATCACGTGATGATCATGCACTGATCACTTGGATATCATGCACTGATCACGTGGCTGATCATACACTGTTCACGTGTCTGACCATGCACTGATCACGTGGCTGATCATACACTGCTCACGTAACTGATCATGCACTGATCACGTGGCTATCATGCACTGATCACGTGGCTGAACATGCACTGTTCACGTGGCTGATCACACACCTGTCACGTGACATATCATGCACTTATCACGTGGCACTCATGCACTGATCACGTGGCTGATCATACTCTGCTCACGTAACTCATGCACACATCACGTGGCTATCATGCACTGCTCTCGTGGCTCGTCATGGAATGATCACGTAGCAACCATATACTGGTCACGTGACTGATCATGCACTGATCACGTAACTGATCATGCACTGTTCACGTGACTGATCATGTACTGATCACGTGACTGATCATGCACTGATCACGTGGCTATCATGCTCTGCTCACGTGGCTGATCATGCAACGATCACGTAGCAACCATGTACTGGTCACGTGACTGATCATGCACTGATCACGTAATTGATCCTGCACTGATCACGTGGCTCATCATGCACTGATCACGTGGCTGATCACACATGTATCACGTGACTGATCATGCACTGATCACGTGGCTATCATGCACTGATCACGTGGCTGATCACACACTGATCACGTGACTGATCATGCACTGATCACGTGGCTATCATGCACTGATCACGTGGCTGATCATGCACTGATCACGTGGCTACCATGTACTGATCACGTGACTGATCATGCACTGATCACGTAACTGATCATGCACTGATCACGTGGCTGATCATGCACTGATCACGTGGCTGATCATGCACTGATCACGTGACTGATCATGCACTGATCACGTGACTGATCATGCACTGATCACGTGGCTATCATGCACTGATCACGTGGCTGGACATGCACTGATCACGTGCTGATCATGCACTGATCACGTGACTGATCATGCACTGATCACGTGACTGATCATGCACTGATCACGTGGCTATCATGCACTGATCACGTGGCTGATCATGCACTGATCACGTAGCATCATGCACTGGTCACGTGACTGATCATGCACTGATCACGTGACTGATCATGCACTGATCACGTGGCTGATCATGCACTGATCACGTGGCTGATCACACATGATCACGTGACTGATCATGCACTGATCACGTGGCTATCATGCACTGATCACGTGGCTGATCATGCACTGATCACGTGGCTATCATGCACTGATCACGTGGCTGATCATACACTGATCACGTAACTGATCATGCACTGATCACGTGGCTATCATGCACTGATCACGTGGCTGATCATGCACTGATCACGTGGCTGATCACACACTGTCACGTGACATATCATGCACTGATCACGTGGAACTCATGCACTGATCACGTGGCTGATCATACACTGCTCACGTAACTCATGCACACATCACGTGGCTATCATGCACTGCTCACGTGGCTGTCATGGAATGATCACGTAGCAACCATATACTGGTCACGTGACTGATCATGCACTGATCACGTAAATGATCATGCACTGATCACGTGACTGATCATGCACTGATCACGTGACTGATCATGCACTGATCACGTGGCTATCATGCACTGCTCACGTGGCTGATCATGCACTGATCACGTAGCAACCATGTACTGGTCACGTGACTGATCATGCACTGATCACGTAATTGATCATGCACTGATCACGTGGCTGATCATGCACTGATCACGTGGCTGATCACACACTGATCACGTGACTGATCATGCACTGATCACGTGGCTCTCATGCACTGATCACGTGGCTGTCATGCACTGATCACGTGGATATCATGCACTGATCACGTGGCTGATCACACACTATCACATGACTGATCATGCACTGATCACGTGGCTATCATGCACTGATCACGTGGCTATCATGCACTGATCACGTGGCTGATCATGCACTGATCACGTAGCTACCATGCACTGATCACGTAACTGATCATGCACTGATCACGTGATTGATCATGCACTGATCACGTGGCTGATCATGCACTGATCACGTGGCTGATCATGCACTGATCACGTAACTGATCATGCACTGATCACGTGACTGATCATGCACTGATCACGTGGCTATCATGCACTGATCACGTGGCTGATCATACACTGATCACGTGACTGGTCATGCACTGATCACGTGGCTGATCATGCACTGATCACGTGACTGATCATGCACTGATCACGTGGCTGATCATGCACTGATCACGTGACTGATCATGCACTGATCACGTGACTGATCATGCACTGATCACGTGGCTATCATGCACTGCTCACGTGGCTGATCATGCCATGATCACGCAGCTACCATGTACTGGTCACATGACTGATCATGCACTGATCACGTGACTGATCATGCAGTGATCACGTGGCTATCATGCACTACTCACGTGGCTGATCATGCAATGATCATGTAGCTACCATGTACAGGTCACGTGAATGATCATACACCCATCAGGTGACTGATCATGCACTGATCACGTGGCTATCATGCACTGATCACGAGACTGATCATGCACTGATCACGTCTATATCATGCACTGATCACATGACTGCCCATGCACTGATCACGTGGATGATCATACACTAATCATGTGACAGATCATGCACTGATCACGTGGCTGATCATGCACTGATACCGTGACTGAGCATGGACTGATCACATGACTATCATGTAGTGATCACGTGACTTAATGGCGCTGATCATGTGACTGATCATGCGCTGATCATGTTTGCTATCATACACTGATCATGTGCCTCTGGAGGCAATAAACAAAGAGCTGAGTAGGCACGAATCAAACAGTCAGCAGGCAATAATCATGGAACTCAGGTGTGAGGAATCATGCTGCTCAGCTGGCAATAATCAAGCAGCTGAACAGGCAGGAATTACGCAGCACAGCTGGCAATTGTCAAGCAGATGACAGGCAGGAATCGTGCAGCTCAGCTGGCAATTGTCAAGCAGATGAGCAGACAGTAATCACGCAGCTCAGCAGGCCCAGATCACGTGACTGAGCATGCACTGTTCACGTGGCTGATCATACACTGATCACGTGATGATCATGCACTGATCACTTGGATATCATGCACTGATCACGTGGCTGATCATACACTGTTCACGTGTCTGACCATGCACTGATCACGTGGCTGATCATGCACTGCTCACGTAACTGATCATGCACTGATCACGTGGCTATCATGCACTGATCACGTGGCTGAACATGCACTGTTCACGTGGCTGATCACACACCTGTCACGTGACATATCATGCACTGATCACGTGGCACTCATGCACTGATCACGTGGCTGATCATACTCTGCTCACGTAACTCATGCACACATCACGTGGCTATCATGCACTGCTCACGTGGCTCGTCATGGAATGATCACGTAGCAACCATATACTGGTCACGTGACTGATCATGCACAGATCACGTAAATGATCATGCACTGTTCACGTGACTGATCATGTACTGATCACGTGACTGATCATGCACTGATCACGTGGCTATCATCCTCTGCTCACGTGGCTGATCATGCAACGATCACGTAGCAACCATGTACTGGTCACGTGACTGATCATGCACTGATCACGTAATTGATCCTGCACTGATCACGTGGCTCATCATGCACTGATCACGTGGCTGATCACACATGTATCACGTGACTGATCATGCACTGATCACGTGGCTCTCATGCACTGCTCACGTGGCTGTCATGCACTGATCACGTGGATATCATGCACTGATCACGTGGCTGATCACACACGTATCACATGACTGATCATGCACTGATCACGTGGCTATCATGCACTGATCACGTGGCTATCATGCACTGATCACGTGGCTGATCATGCAATGATCACGTAGCTACCATGTACTGGTCACGTGACTGATCATGCACTGATCACGTAATTGATCATGCACTGATCACGTGGCTGATCATGCACTGATCACGTGGCTGATCATACACTGATCACGTAACTGATCATGCACTGATCACGTGACTGATCATGCACTGATCACGTGGCTATCATGCACTGATCACTTGGCTGACATACACTGATCACGTGCCTGATCATGCACTGATCACGTGGCTGATCATGCACTGATCACGTGACTGATCATGCACTGATCACGTGTCTGATCATGCACTGATCACGTGGCTATCATGCACTGATCACGTGGCTGATCATGCATGATCACGCAGCTACCATGTACTGGTCACATGACTGATCATGCACTGATCACGTGACTGATCATGCACTGATCACGTGGCTATCATGCACTACTCACGTGGCTGATCATGCAATGATCATGTAGCTACCATGTACAGGTCACGTGAATGATCATACACCCATCAGGTGACTGATCATGCACTGATCACGTGGCTATCATGCACTGATCACGAGACTGATCATGCACTGATCACGTCTATATCATGCACTGATCACATGACTGCCCATGCACTGATCACGTGGATGATCATACACTAATCACGTGACAGATCATGCACTGATCACGTGGCTGATCATGCACTGATACCGTGACTGAGCATGGACTGATCACATGACTATCATGTAGTGATCACGTGACTTAATGGCGCTGATCATGTGACTGATCATGCGCTGATCATGTTTGCTATCATACACTGATCATGTGCCTCTGGAGGCAATAAACAAAGAGCTGAGTAGGCACGAATCAAACAGTCAGCAGGCAATAATCATGGAACACAGGTGTGAGGAATCATGCTGCTCAGCTGGCAATAATCAAGCAGCTGAGCAGGCAGGAATTATGCAGCACAGCTGGCAATTGTCAAGCAGATGACAGGCAGGAATCGTGCAGCTCAGCTGGCAATTGTCAAGCAGATGAGCAGACAGTAATCACGCAGCTCAGCAGGCCCTGATCACGTGACTGAGCATGCACTGTTCACGTGGCTGATCATACACTGATCACGTGATGATCATGCACTGATCACGTGGATATCATGCACTGATCACGTGGCTGATCATACACTGATCACGTGTCTGACCATGCACTGATCACGTGGCTGATCATACACTGATCACGTAACTGATCATGCACTGATCACGTGGCTATCATGCACTGATCACGTGGCTGATCATGCACTGATCACGTGGCTGATCATGCACTGATCACGTGGCTATCATGCACTGCTCACGTGGCTGATCATGCATGATCACGCAGCTATCATGTACTGGTCACATGACTGATCATGCACTGATCACGTGACTGATCATGCACTGATCACGTGGCTATCATGCACTACTCACGTGGCTGATCATGCAATGATCATGTAGCTACCATGTACAGGTCACGTGAATGATCATACACCCATCAGGTGACTGATCATGCACTGATCACGTGACTATCATGCACTGATCACGTGACTGATCATGCACTGATCACGTCTATATCATGCACTGATCACATGACTGCCCATGCACTGATCACGTGGATGATCATACACTAATCTTGTGACAGATCATGCACTGATCACGTGGCTGATCATGCACTGATACCGTGACTGAGCATGGACTGATCACATGACTATCATGTAGTGATCACGTGACTTAATGGCGCTGATCATGTGACTGATCATGCGCTGATCATGTTTGCTATCATACACTGATCATGTGCCTCTGGAGGCAATAAACAAAGAGCTGAGTAGGCACGAATCAAACAGTCAGCAGGCAATAATCATGGAACTCAGGTGTGAGGAATCATGCTGCTCAGCTGGCAATAATCAAGCAGCTGAACAGGCAGGAATTACGCAGCACAGCTGGCAATTGTCAAGCAGATGACAGGCAGGAATCGTGCAGCTCAGCTGGCAATTGTCAAGCAGATGAGCAGACAGTAATCACGCAGCTCAGCAGGCCCAGATCACGTGACTGAGCATGCACTGTTCACGTGGCTGATCATACACTGATCACGTGATGATCATGCACTGATCACTTGGATATCATGCACTGATCACGTGGCTGATCATACACTGTTCACGTGTCTGACCATGCACTGATCACGTGGCTGATCATACACTGCTCACGTAACTGATCATGCACTGATCACGTGGCTATCATGCACTGATCACGTGGCTGAACATGCACTGTTCACGTGGCTGATCACACACCTGTCACGTGACATATCATGCACTGATCACGTGGCACTCATGCACTGATCACGTGGCTGATCATACTCTGCTCACGTAACTCATGCACACATCACGTGGCTATCATGCACTGCTCACGTGGCTCGTCATGGAATGATCACGTAGCAACCATATACTGGTCACGTGACTGATCATGCACAGATCACGTAAATGATCATGCACTGTTCACGTGACTGATCATGTACTGATCACGTGACTGATCATGCACTGATCACGTGGCTATCATGCTCTGCTCACGTGGCTGAACATGCAACGATCACGTAGCAACCATGTACTGGTCACGTGACTGATCATGCACTGATCACGTAATTGATCCTGCACTGATCACGTGGCTCATCATGCACTGATCACGTGGCTGATCACACATGTATCACGTGACTGATCATGCACTGATCACGTGGCTCTCATGCACTGATCACGTGGCTGTCATGCACTGATCACGTGGATATCATGCACTGATCACGTGGCTGATCACACACTATCACATGACTGATCATGCACTGATCACGTGGCTATCATGCACTGATCACGTGGCTATCATGCACTGATCACGTGGCTGATCAGGCAATGATCATGTACTGGTCACGTGACTGATCATGCACTGATCACGTAATTGATCATGCACTGATCACGTGGCTGATCATGCACTGATCACGTGGCTGATCATACACTGATCACGTAACTGATCATGCACTGATCACGTGACTGATCATGCACTGATCACGTGGCTATCATGCACTGATCACGTGGCTGATCATGCACTGATCACGTGCCTGATCATGCACTGATCACGTGGCTGATCATGCACTGATCACGTGACTGATCATGCACTGATCACGTGTCTGATCATGCACTGATCACGTGGCTATCATGCACTGATCACGTGGCTGATCATGCATGATCACGCAGCTACCATGTACTGGTCACATGACTGATCATGCACTGATCACGTGACTGATCATGCACTGATCACGTGGCTATCATGCACTACTCACGTGGCTGATCATGCAATGATCATGTAGCTACCATGTACAGGTCACGTGAATGATCATACACCCATCAGGTGACTGATCATGCACTGATCACGTGGCTATCATGCACTGATCACGTGACTGATCATGCACTGATCACGTCTATATCATGCACTGATCACATGACTGCCATGCACTGATCACGTGGATGATCATACACTAATCACGTGACAGATCATGCACTGATCACGTGGCTGATCATGCACTGATACGTGACTGAGCATGGACTGATCACATGACTATCATGCAGTGATCACGTGACTTAATGCGCTGATCATGTGACTGATCATGCACTGATCATGTTTGCTATCATACACTGATCATGTGCCTCTGGAGGCAATAAACAAAGAGCTGAGTAGGCACGAATCAAACAGTCAGCAGGCAATAATCATGGAACTCAGCTGTGAGGAATCATGCTGCTCAGCTGGCAATAATCAAGCAGCTGATCAGGCAGGAATCGTGCAGCTCAGCTGGCAATTGTCAAGCAGATGAGCAGACAGTAATCACGCAGCTCAGCAGGCACTGATCACGTGACTGAGCATGCACTGATCACGTGGCTGATCATGCACTGATCACGTGACTATCATGCACTGATCACGTGGCTATCATGCACTGATCACGTGGCTGATCAGGCAATGATCACGTGCTACCATGTACTGGTCACGTGACTGATCATGCACTGATCACGTAACTGATCATGCACTGATCACGTGGCTGATCATGCACTGATCACGTGGCTGATCATGCACTGATCACGTAACTGATCATGCACTGATCACGTGACTGATCATGCACTGATCACGTGGCTATCATGCACTGATCACGAGACTGATCATGCACTGATCACGTCTATATCATGCACTGATCACATGACTGCCCATGCACTGATCACGTGGATGATCATACACTAATCATGTGACAGATCATGCACTGATCACGTGGCTGATCATGCACTGATACCGTGACTGAGCATGGACTGATCACATGACTATCATGTAGTGATCACGTGACTTAATGGCGCTGATCATGTGACTGATCATGCGCTGATCATGTTTGCTATCATACACTGATCATGTGCCTCTGGAGGCAATAAACAAAGAGCTGAGTAGGCACGAATCAAACAGTCAGCAGGCAATAATCATGGAACTCAGGTGTGAGGAATCATGCTGCTCAGCTGGCAATAATCAAGCAGCTGAGCAGGCAGGAATTACGCAGCACAGCTGGCAATTGTCAAGCAGATGACAGGCAGGAATCGTGCAGCTCAGCTGGCAATTGTCAAGCAGATGAGCAGACAGTAATCACGCAGCTCAGCAGGCCCAGATCACGTGACTGAGCATGCACTGTTCACGTGGCTGATCATACACTGATCACGTGATGATCATGCACTGATCACTTGGATATCATGCACTGATCACGTGGCTGATCATACACTGTTCACGTGTCTGACCATGCACTGATCACGTGGCTGATCATACACTGCTCACGTAACTGATCATGCACTGATCACGTGGCTATCATGCACTGATCACGTGGCTGAACATGCACTGTTCACGTGGCTGATCACACACCTGTCACGTGACATATCATGCACTGATCACGTGGCTCTCATGCACTGATCACGTGGCTGATCATACTCTGCTCACGTAACTCATGCACACATCACGTGGCTATCATGCACTGCTCACGTGGCTCGTCATGGAATGATCACGTAGCAACCATATACTGGTCACGTGACTGATCATGCACTGATCACGTAAATGATCATGCACTGTTCACGTGACTGATCATGTACTGATCACGTGACTGATCATGCACTGATCACGTGGCTATCATGCACTGCTCACGTGGCTGATCATGCAACGATCACGTAGCAACCATGTACTGGTCACGTGACTGATCATGCACTGATCACGTAATTGATCATGCACTGATCACGTGGCTCATCATGCACTGATCACGTGGCTGATCACACATGTATCACGTGACTGATCATGCACTGATCACGTGGCTATCATGCACTGATCACGTGGCTGATCATGCACTGATCACGTGGCTATCATGCACTGATCACGTGGCTGATCACACACGTATCACGTGACTGATCATGCACTGATCACGTGGCTATCATGCACTGATCACGTAACTGATCATGCACTGATCACGTGACTGATCATGCACTGATCACGTGGCTATCATGCACTGATCACTTGGCTGACATGCACTGATCACGTGCCTGATCATGCACTGATCACGTGGCTGATCATGCACTGATCACGTGACTGATCATGCACTGATCACGTGCCTGATCATGCACTGATCACGTGACTGATCATGCACTGATCACGTGGCTGATCATGCACTGATCACGTGGCTATCATGCACTGATCACGTGGCTGATCATGCACGATCACGTAGCAACCATGCACTGGTCACGTGACTGATCATGCACTGATCACGTAATTGATCATGCACTGATCACGTGGCTGATCATGCACTGATCACGTGGCTGATCACACATGTATCACGTGACTGATCATGCACTGATCACGTGGCTATCATGCACTGATCACGTGGCTGTCATGCACTGATCACGTGGATATCATGCACTGATCACGTGGCTGATCACACACGTATCACGTGACTGATCATGCACTGATCACGTGGCTATCATGCACTGATCACGTGGCTATCATGCACTGATCACGTGGCTGATCATGCACTGATCACGTAGCTACCATGCACTGATCACGTGACTGATCATGCACTGATCACGTAATTGATCATGCACTGATCACGTGGCTGATCATGCACTGATCACGTGGCTGATCATGCACTGATCACGTAACTGATCATGCACTGATCACGTGACTGATCATGCACTGATCACGTGGCTATCATGCACTGATCACGTGGCTGACATACACTGATCACGTGCCTGATCATGCACTGATCACGTGGCTGATCATGCACTGATCACGTGACTGATCATGCACTGATCACGTGTCTGATCATGCACTGATCACGTGGCTATCATGCACTGATCACGTGGCTGATCATGCATGATCACGCAGCTACCATGTACTGGTCACATGACTGATCATGCACTGATCACGTGACTGATCATGCACTGATCACGTGGCTATCATGCACTACTCACGTGGCTGATCATGCAATGATCATGTAGCTACCATGTACAGGTCACGTGAATGATCATACACCCATCAGGTGACTGATCATGCACTGATCACGTGGCTATCATGCACTGATCACGTGACTGATCATGCACTGATCACGTCTATATCATGCACTGATCACATGACTGCCCATGCACTGATCACGTGGATGATCATACACTGATCTTGTGACAGATCATGCACTGATCACGTGGCTGATCATGCACTGATACCGTGACTGAGCATGGACTGATCACATGACTATCATGTAGTGATCACGTGACTTAATGGCACTGATCATGTGACTGATCATGCGCTGATCATGTTTGCTATCATACACTGATCATGTGCCTCTGGAGGCAATAAACAAAGAGCTGAGTAGGCACGAATCAAACAGTCAGCAGGCAATAATCATGGAACTCAGGTGTGAGGAATCATGCTGCTCAGCTGGCAATAATCAAGCAGCTGAGCAGGCAGGAATTATGCAGCACAGCTGGCAATTGTCAAGCAGATGACAGGCAGGAATCGTGCAGCTCAGCTGGCAATTGTCAAGCAGATGAGCAGACAGTAATCACGCAGCTCAGCAGGCCCTGATCACGTGACTGAGCATGCACTGTTCACGTGGCTGATCATGCACTGATCACGTGATGATCATGCACTGATCACGTGATATCATGCACTGATCACGTGGCTGATCATGCACTGATCACGTGTCTGATCATGCACTGATCACGTGGCTGATCATACACTGATCACGTAACTGATCATGCACTGATCACGTGGCTATCATGCACTGATCACGTGGCTGATCATGCACTGATCACGTGTCTGATCATGCACTGATCACGTGGCTATCATGCACTGCTCACGTGGCTGATCATGCCATGATCACGCAGCTATCATGTACTGGTCACATGACTGATCATGCACTGATCACGTGACTGATCATGCACTGATCACGTGGCTATCATGCACTACTCACGTGGCTGATCATGCAATGATCATGTAGCTACCATGTACAGGTCACGTGAATGATCATACACCCATCAGGTGACTGATCATGCACTGATCACGTGACTATCATGCACTGATCACGTGACTGATCATGCACTGATCACGTCTATATCATGCACTGATCACATGACTGCCCATGCACTGATCACGTGGATGATCATACACTAATCTTGTGACAGATCATGCACTGATCACGTGGCTGATCATGCACTGATACCGTGACTGAGCATGGACTGATCACATGACTATCATGTAGTGATCACGTGACTTAATGGCGCTGATCATGTGACTGATCATGCGCTGATCATGTTTGCTATCATACACTGATCATGTGCCTCTGGAGGCAATAAACAAAGAGCTGAGTAGGCACGAATCAAACAGTCAGCAGGCAATAATCATGGAACTCAGGTGTGAGGAATCATGCTGCTCAGCTGGCAATAATCAAGCAGCTGAACAGGCAGGAATTACGCAGCACAGCTGGCAATTGTCAAGCAGATGACAGGCAGGAATCGTGCAGCTCAGCTGGCAATTGTCAAGCAGATGAGCAGACAGTAATCACGCAGCTCAGCAGGCCCAGATCACGTGACTGAGCATGCACTGTTCACGTGGCTGATCATACACTGATCACGTGATGATCATGCACTGATCACTTGGATATCATGCACTGATCACGTGGCTGATCATACACTGTTCACGTGTCTGACCATGCACTGATCACGTGGCTGATCATACACTGCTCACGTAACTGATCATGCACTGATCACGTGGCTATCATGCACTGATCACGTGGCTGAACATGCACTGTTCACGTGGCTGATCACACACCTGTCACGTGACATATCATGCACTGATCACGTGGCACTCATGCACTGATCACGTGGCTGATCATACTCTGCTCACGTAACTCATGCACACATCACGTGGCTATCATGCACTGCTCACGTGGCTCGTCATGGAATGATCACGTAGCACCATATACTGGTAACGTGACTGATCATGCAAAGATCACGTAAATGTTCATGCACTGTTCACGTGACTGATCATGTACTGATCACGTGACTGATCATGCACTGATCACGTGGCTATCATGCTCTGCTCACGTGGCTGAACATGCAACGATCACGTAGCAACCATGTACTGGTCACGTGACTGATCATGCACTGATCACGTAATTGATCCTGCACTGATCACGTGGCTCATCATGCACTGATCACGTGGCTGATCACACATGTATCACGTGACTGATCATGCACTGATCCCGTGGCTCTCATGCACTGATCACGTGGCTGTCATGCACTGATCACGTGGATATCATGCACTGATCATGTGGCTGATCACACATATATCACATGACTGATCATGCACTGATCACGTGGCTATCATGCACTGATCACGTGGCTATCATGCACTGATCACGTGGCTGATCAGGCAATGATCATGTACTGGTCACGTGACTGATCATGCACTGAGCACGTAATTGATCATGCACTGATCATGTGGCTGATCATGCACTGATCACGTGGCTGATCATACACTGATCACATAACTGATCATGCACTGATCACGTGACTGATCATGCACTGATCACGTGGCTATCATGCACTGATCACTTGGCTGACATACACTGATCACGTGCCTGGTCAATCACTGATCACGTGGCTGATCATGCACTGATCACGTGACTGATCATGCACTGATCTCGTGTCTGATCATGCACTGATCACGTGGCTATCATGCACTGCTCACGTGGCTGATCATGCCATGATCACTCAGCTACCATGTACTGGTCACATGACTGATCATGCACTGATCACGTGACTGATCATGCAGTGATCACGTGGCTATCATGAACTACTCACGTGGCTGATCATGCAATGATCATGTAGCTACCATGTACAGGTCACGTGAATGATCATACACCCATCAGGTGACTGATCATGCACTGATCACGTGGCTATCATGCACGGATCACGAGACTGATCATGCACTGTTCACGTCTATATCATGCACTGATCACATGACTGCCCGTGCACTGATCACGTGGATGATCATACACTAATCTTGTGACAGATCATGCACTGATCACGTGGCTGATCATGCACTGATACCGTGACTGAGCATGGACTGATCACATGACTATCATGTAGTGATCACGTGACTTAATGGCGCTGATCATGTGACTGATCATGCGCTGATCATGTTTGCTGTCATACACTGATCATGTGCCTCTGGAGGCAATAAACAAAGAGCTGAGTAGGCACGAATCAAACAGTCAGCAGGCAATAATCATGGAACACAGGTGTGAGGAATCATGCTGCTCAGCTGGCAATAATCAAGCAGCTGAGCAGGCAGGAATCGTGCAGCTCAGCTGGCAATTGTCAAGCAGATGAGCAGACAGTAATCACGCAGCTCAGCAGGCCCAGATCACGTGACTGAGCATGCACTGTTCACGTGGCTGATCATACACTGATCACGTGGCTGATCATGCACTGATCACGTGGCTATCATGCACTGATCACGTGGCTGATCAGGCAATGATCACGTGCTACCATGTACTGGTCACGTGACTGATCATGCACTGAGCACGTAATTGATCATGCACTGATCATGTGGCTGATCATGCACTGATCACGTGGCTGATCATACACTGATCACATAACTTATCATGCACTGATCACGTGACTGATCATGCACTGATCAGATGGCTATCATGCACTGATCACGAGACTGGTCATGCACTGTTCACGTCTATATCATGCACTGATCACATGACTGCTCATGCACTGATCATGTGGATGATCATACACTAATCTTGTGACAGATCATGCACTGATCACGTGGCTGATCATGCACTGATACCGTGACTGAGCATGGACTGATCACATGACTATCATGTAGTGATCACGTGACTTAATGGCGCTGATCATGTGACTGATCATGCGCTGATCATGTTTGCTATCATACACTGATCATGTGCCTCTGGAGGCAATAAACAAAGAGCTGAGTAGGCACGAATCAAACAGTCAGCAGGCAATAATCATGGAACTCAGGTGTGAGGAATCATGCTGCTCAGCTGGCAATAATCAAGCAGCTGAGCAGGCAGGAATTACGCAGCACAGCTGGCAATTGTCAAGCAGATGACAGGCAGGAATCGTGCAGCTCAGCTGGCAATTGTCAAGCAGATGAGCAGACAGTAATCACGCAGCTCAGCAGGCCCAGATCACGTGACTGAGCATGCACTGTTCACGTGGCTGATCATACACTGATCACGTGATGATCATGTACTGATCACTTGGATATCATGCACTGATCACGTGGCTGATCATACACTGTTCACGTGTCTGACCATGCACTGATCACGTGGCTGATCATACACTGCTCACGTAACTGATCATGCACTGATCACGTGGCTATCATGCACTGATCACGTGGCTGAACATGCACTGTTCACGTGGCTGATCACACACCTGTCACGTGACATATCATGCACTGATCACGTGACTCTCATGCACTGATCACGTGGCTGATCATACTCTGCTCACGTAACTCATGCACACATCACGTGGCTATCATGCACTGCTCACGTGGCTGTCATGGAATGATCACGTAGCATCCATATACTGGTAACGTGACTGATCATGCAAAGATCACGTAAATGATCATGCACTGTTCACGTGACTGATCATGTACTGATCACGTGACTGATCATGCACTGATCACGTGGCTATCATGCTCTGCTCACGTGGCTGATCATGCAACGATCACGTAGCAACCATGTACTGGTCACGTGACTGATCATGCACTGATCACGTAATTGATCCTGCACTGATCACGTGGCTCATCATGCACTGATCACGTGGCTGATCACACATGTATCACGTGACTGATCATGCACTGATCACGTGGCTCTCATGCACTGATCACGTGGCTGATCATGCACTGATCACGTGGCTATCATGCACTGATCACGTGGCTGATCACACACGTATCACATGACTGATCATGCACTGATCACGTGGCTATCATGCACTGATCACGTAACTGATCATGCACTGATCACGTGACTGATCATGCACTGATCACGTGGCTATCATGCACTGATCACTTGGCTGGTCATACACTGATCACGTGCCTGGTCATGCACTGATCACGTGGCTGATCATGCACTGATCACGTGACTGATCATGCACTGATCTCGTGCCTGATCATGCACTGATCACGTGACTGATCATGCACTGATCACGTGGCTGATCATGCACTGATCACGTGGCTATCATGCTCTGCTCATGTGGCTGATCAGGCAACGATCACGTAGCAACCATGTACTGGTCATGTGACTTATCATGCACTGATCACGTAATTGATCCTGCACTGATCACGTGGCTCATCATGCACTGATCACGTGGCTGATCATACACTGTTCACGTGTCTGACCATGCACTGATCACGTGGCTGATCATATACTGCTCACCTAACTGATCATGCACTGATCACGTGGCTGATCATGCACTGATCACGTGGCTGATCATGCACTGATCTCGTGTCTGATCATGCACTGATCACGTGGCTATCATGCACTGCTCACGTGGCTGATCATGCCATGATCACGCAGCTATCATGTACTGGTCACATGACTGATCATGCACTGATCACGTGACTGATCATGCAGTGATCACGTGGCTATCATGAACTACTCACGTGGCTGATCATGCAATGATCACGTAGCTACCATGTACAGGTCACGTGAATGATCATACACCCATCAGGTGACTGATCATGCACTGATCACGTGACTATCATGCACTGATCACGAGACTGATCATGCACTGTTCACGTCTATATCATGCACTGATCACATGACTGCCCATGCACTGATCACGTGGATGATCATACACTAATCTTGTGACAGATCATGCACTGATCACGTGGCTGATCATGCACTGATACCGTGACTGAGCATGGACTGATCACATGACTATCATGTAGTGATCACGTGACTTAATGGCGCTGATCATGTGACTGATCATGCGCTGATCATGTTTGCTATCATACACTGATCATGTGCCTCTGGAGGCAATAAACAAAGAGCTGAGTAGGCACGAATCAAACAGTCAGCAGGCAATAATCATGGAACTAGGGTGTGAGGAATCATGCTGCTCAGCTGGCAATAATCAAGCAGCTGAACAGGCAGGAATTATGCAGCACAGCTGGCAATTGTCAAGCAGATGACAGGCAGGAATCGTGCAGCTCAGCTGGCAATTGTCAAGCAGATGAGCAGACAGTAATCATGCAGCTCAGCAGGCCCAGATCACGTGACTGAGCATGCACTGTTCACGTGGCTGATCATACACTGATCACGTGATGATCATGCACTGATCACTTGGATATCATGCACTGATCACGTGGCTGATCATACACTGTTCACGTGTCTGACCATGCACTGATCACGTGGCTGATCATACACTGCTCACGGAACTGATCATGCACTGATCACGTGGCTATCATGCACTGATCACGTGGCTGAACATGCACTGTTCACGTGGCTGATCACACACCTGTCACGTGACATATCATGCACTGATCACGTGGCACTCATGCACTGATCACGTGGCTGATCATACTCTGCTCACGTAACTCATGCACACATCACGTGGCTATCATGCACTGCTCACGTGGCTCGTCATGGAATGATCACGTAGCAACCATATACTGGTAACGTGACTGATCATGCAAAGATCACGTAAATGATCATGCACTGTTCACGTGACTGATCATGTACTGATCACGTGACTGATCATGCACTGACCACGTGTCTATCATGCTCTGCTCACGTGGCTGAACATGCAACGATCACGTAGCAACCATGTACTGGTCACGTGACTGATCATGCACTGATCACGTAATTGATCCTGCACTGATCACGTGGCTCATCATGCACTGATCACGTGGCTGATCACACATGTATCACGTGACTGATCATGCACTGATCCCGTGGCTCTCATGCACTGATCACGTGGCTGTCATGCACTGATCACGTGGATATCATGCACTGATCATGTGGCTGATCACACACATATCACATGACTGATCATGCACTGATCACGTGGCTATCATGCACTGATCACGTGGCTATCATGCACTGATCACGTGGCTGATCAGGCAATGATCATGTACTGGTCACGTGACAGATCATGCACTGAGCACGTAATTGATCATGCACTGATCATGTGGCTGATCATGCACTGATCACGTGGCTGATCATACACTGATCACATAACTGATCATGCACTGATCACGTGACTGATCATGCACTGATCACGTGGCTATCATGCACTGATCACTTGGCTGGACATACACTGATCACGTGCCTGGTCATGCACTGATCACGTGGCTGATCATGCACTGATCACGTGACTGATCATGCACTGATCTCGTGTCTGATCATGCACTGATCACGTGGCTATCATGCACTGCTCACGTGGCTGATCATGCCATGATCACGCAGCTACCATGTACTGGTCACATGACTGATCATGCACTGATCACGTGACTGATCATGCAGTGATCACGTGGCTATCATGAACTACTCACGTGGCTGATCATGCAATGATCATGTAGCTACCATGTACAGGTCACGTGAATGATCATACACCCATCAGGTGACTGATCATGCACTGATCACGTGGCTATCATGCACGGATCACGAGACTGATCATGCACTGTTCACGTCTATATCATGCACTGATCACATGACTGCCCGTGCACTGATCACGTGGATGATCATACACTAATCTTGTGACAGATCATGCACTGATCACGTGGCTGATCATGCACTGATACCGTGACTGAGCATGGACTGATCACATGACTATCATGTAGTGATCACGTGACTTAATGGCGCTGATCATGTGACTGATCATGCGCTGATCATGTTTGCTGTCATACACTGATCATGTGCCTCTGGAGGCAATAAACAAAGAGCTGAGTAGGCACGAATCAAACAGTCAGCAGGCAATAATCATGGAACTCAGCTGTGAGGAATCATGCTGCTCAGCTGGCAATAATCAAGCAGCTGAGCAGGCAGGAATCGTGCAGCTCAGCTGGCAATTGTCAAGCAGATGAGCAGACAGTAATCACGCAGCTCAGCAGGCCCAGATCACGTGACTGAGCATGCACTGTTCACGTGGCTGATCATACACTGATCACGTGGCTATCATGCACTGATCACGTGGCTATCATGCACTGATCACGTGGCTGATCAGGCAATGATCACGTAGCTACCATGTACTGGTCACGTGACTGATCATGCACTGAGCACGTAATTGATCATGCACTGATCATGTGGCTGATCATGCACTGATCACGTGGCTGATCATACACTGATCACATAACTTATCATGCACTGATCACGTGACTGATCATGCACTGATCAGGTGGCTATCATGCACGAATCACGAGACTGGTCATGCACTGTTCACGTCTATATCATGCACTGATCACATGACTGCCCGTGCACTGATCATGTGGATGATCATACACTAATCTTGTGACAGATCATGCACTGATCACGTGGCTGATCATGCACTGATACCGTGACTGAGCATGGACTGATCACATGACTATCATGTAGTGATCACGTGACTTAATGGCGCTGATCATGTGACTGATCATGCGCTGATCATGTTTGCTATCATACACTGATCATGTGCCTCTGGAGGCAATAAACAAAGAGCTGAGTAGGCACGAATCAAACAGTCAGCAGGCAATAATCATGGAACTCAGGTGTGAGGAATCATGCTGCTCAGCTGGCAATAATCAAGCAGCTGAGCAGGCAGGAATTACGCAGCACAGCTGGCAATTGTCAAGCAGATGACAGGCAGGAATCGTGCAGCTCAGCTGGCAATTGTCAAGCAGATGAGCAGACAGTAATCACGCAGCTCAGTAGGCCCAGATCACGTGACTGAGCATGCACTGTTCACGTGGCTGATCATACACTGATCACGTGATGATCATGTACTGATCACTTGGATATCATGCACTGATCACGTGGCTGATCATACACTGTTCACGTGTCTGACCATGCACTGATCACGTGGCTGATCATACACTGCTCACGTAACTGATCATGCACTGATCACGTGGCTATCATGCACTGATCACGTGGCTGAACATGCACTGTTCACGTGGCTGATCACACACCTGTCACGTGACATATCATGCACTGATCACGTGACTCTCATGCACTGATCACGTGGCTGATCATACTCTGCTCACGTAACTCATGCACACATCACGTGGCTATCATGCACTGCTCACGTGGCTCGTCATGGAATGATCACGTAGCAACCATATACTGGTAACGTGACTGATCATGCAAAGATCACGTAAATGATCATGCACTGTTCACGTGACTGATCATGTACTGATCACGTGACTGATCATGCACTGACCACGTGGCTATCATGCTCTGCTCACGTGGCTGATCATGCAACGATCACGTAGCAACCATGTACTGGTCACGTGACTGATCATGCACTGATCACGTAATTGATCCTGCACTGATCACGTGGCTCATCATGCACTGATCACGTGGCTGATCACACATGTATCACGTGACTGATCATGCACTGATCCCGTGGCTCTCATGCACTGATCACGTGGCTGTCATGCACTGATCACGTGGCTATCATGCACTGATCATGTGGCTGATCACACACGTATCACATGACTGATCATGCACTGATCACGTGGCTATCATGCACTGATCACATAACTGATCATGCACTGATCACGTGACTGATCATGCACTGATCACGTGGCTATCATGCACTGATCACTTGGCTGGTCATACACTGATCACGTGCCTGGTCATGCACTGATCACGTGGCTGATCATGCACTGATCACGTGACTGATCATGCACTGATCTCGTGCCTGATCATGCACTGATCACGTGACTGATCATGCACTGATCACGTGGCTATCATGCACTGATCACGTGGCTATCATGCTCTGCTCACGTGGCTGATCATGCAACGATCACGTAGCAACCATTTACTGGTCATGTGACTGATCATGCACTGATCACGTATTGATCCTGCACTGATCACGTGGCTCATCATGCACTGATCACGTGGCTGATCACACATGTATCACGTGACTGATCATGCACTTATCCCGTGGCTCTCATGCACTGATCACGTGGCAGTCATGCACTGATCACGTGGATATCTTGCACTGATCATGTGGCTGATCACACACTTATCACCTGACTGATCATGCACTGATCACGTGGCTATCATGCACTGATCACGTGGCTATCATGCACTGATCACGTGGCTGATCAGGCAATGATCACGTAGCTACCATGTACTGGTCACGTAACTGATCATGCACTGAGCACTTAATTGATCATGCACTGATCATGTGGCTGATCATGCACTGATCACGTGGCTGATCATACACTGATCACATAACTGATCATGCACTGATCAAGTGACTGATCATGCACTGATCACGTGGCTATCATGCACTGATCACTTGGCTGGACATACACTGATCACGTGCCTGGTCATGCACTGATCACGTGGCTGATCATGCACTGATCACGTGACTGATCATGCACTGATCTCGTGTCTGATCATGCACTGATCACGTGGCTATCATGCACTGCTCACGTGGCTGATCATGCCATGATCACGCAGCTACCATGTACTGGTCACATGACTGATCATGCACTGATCACGTGACTGATCATGCAGTGATCACGTGGCTATCATGAACTACTCACGTGGCTGATCATGCAATGATCATGTAGCTACCATGTACAGGTCACGTGAATGATCATACACCCATCAGGTGACTGATCATGCACTGATCACGTGGCTATCATGCACTGATCACGAGACTGATCATGCACTGTTCACGTCTATATCATGCACTGATCACATGACTGCCCGTGCACTGATCACGTGGATGATCATACACTAATCTTGTGACAGATCATGCACTGATCACGTGGCTGATCATGCACTGATACCGTGACTGAGCATGGACTGATCACATGACTATCATGTAGTGATCACGTGACTTAATGGCGCTGATCATGTGACTGATCATGCGCTGATCATGTTTGCTATCATACACTGATCATGTGCCTCTGGAGGCAATAAACAAAGAGCTGAGTAGGCACGAATCAAACAGTCAGCAGGCAATAATCATGGAACACAGGTGTGAGGAATCATGCTGCTCAGCTGGCAATAATCAAGCAGCTGAGCAGGCAGGAATTATGCAGCACAGCTGGCAATTGTCAAGCAGATGACAGGCAGGAATCGTGCAGCTCAGCTGGCAATTGTCAAGCAGATGAGCAGACAGTAATCACGCAGCTCAGCAGGCCCAGATCACGTGACTGAGCATGCACTGTTCACGTGGCTGATCATACACTGATCACGTGATGATCATGTACTGATCACTTGGATATCATGCACTGATCACGTGGCTGATCATACACTGTTCACGTGTCTGACCATGCACTGATCACGTGGCTGATCATATACTGCTCACCTAACTGATCATGCACTGATCACGTGGCTATCATGCACTGATCACGTGGCTGATCATGCACTGATCTCGTGTCTGATCATGCACTGATCACGTGGCTATCATGCACTGATCACGTGGCTGATCATGCCATGATCACGCAGCTATCATGTACTGGTCACATGACTGATCATGCACTGATCACGTGACTGATCATGCAGTGATCACGTGGCTATCATGAACTACTCACGTGGCTGATCATGCAATGATCATGTAGCTACCATGTACAGGTCACGTGAATGATCATACACCCATCAGGTGACTGATCATGCACTGATCACGTGACTATCATGCACTGATCACGAGACTGATCATGCACTGTTCACGTCTATATCATGCACTGATCACATGACTGCCCGTGCACTGATCACGTGGATGATCATACACTAATCTTGTGACAGATCATGCACTGATCACGTGGCTGATCATGCACTGATACCGTGACTGAGCATGGACTGATCACATGACTATCATGTAGTGATCACGTGACTTAATGGCGCTGATCATGTGACTGATCATGCGCTGATCATGTTTGCTATCATACACTGATCATGTGCCTCTGGAGGCAATAAACAAAGAGCTGAGTAGGCACGAATCAAACAGTCAGCAGGCAATAATCATGGAACTCAGGTGTGAGGAATCATGCTGCTCAGCTGGCAATAATCAAGCAGCTGAACAGGCAGGAATTATGCAGCACAGCTGGCAATTGTCAAGCAGATGACAGGAAGGAATCGTGCAGCTCAGCTGGCAATTGTCAAGCAGATGAGCAGACAGTAATCACGCAGCTCAGCAGGCCCAGATCACGTGACTGAGCATGCACTGTTCACGTGGCTGATCATACACTGATCACGTGATGATCATGCACTGATCACTTGGATATCATGCACTGATCACGTGGCTGATCATACACTGTTCACGTGTCTGACCATGCACTGATCACGTGGCTGATCATACACTGCTCACGGAACTGATCATGCACTGATCACGTGGCTATCATGCACTGATCACGTGGCTGAACATGCACTGTTCACGTGGCTGATCACACACCTGTCACGTGACATATCATGCACTGATCACGTGGCACTCATGCACTGATCACGTGGCTGATCATACTCTGCTCACGTAACTCATGCACACATCACGTGGCTATCATGCACTGCTCACGTGGCTCGTCATGGAATGATCACGTAGCAACCATATACTGGTCACGTGACTGATCATGCAAAGATCACGTAAATGTTCATGCACTGTTCACGTGACTGATCATGTACTGATCACGTGACTGATCATGCACTGACCACGTGGCTATCATGCTCTGCTCACGTGGCTGAACATGCAACGATCACGTAGCAACCATGTACTGGTCACGTGACTGATCATGCACTGATCACGTAATTGATCCTGCACTGATCACGTGGCTCATCATGCACTGATCACGTGGCTGATCACACATGTATCACGTGACTGATCATGCACTGATCCCGTGGCTCTCATGCACTGATCACGTGGCTGTCATGCACTGATCACGTGGATATCATGCTCTGATCATGTGGCTGATCACACATATTTCACATGACTGATCATGCACTGATCACGTGGCTATCATGCACTGATCACGTGGCTATCATGCACTGATCACGTGGCTGATCAGGCAATGATCATGTACTGGTCACGTGACTGATCATGCACTGAGCACGTATTTGATCATGCACTGATCATGTGGCTGATCATGCACTGATCACGTGGCTGATCATACACTGATCACATAACTGATCATGCACTGATCACGTGACTGATCATGCACTGATCACGTGGCTATCATGCACTGATCACTTGGCTGGACATACACTGATCACGTGCCTGGTCAATCACTGATCACGTGGCTGATCATGCACTGATCACGTGACTGATCATGCACTGATCTCGTGTCTGATCATGCACTGATCACGTGGCTATCATGCACTGCTCACGTGGCTGATCATGCCATGATCACTCAGCTACCATGTACTGGTCACATGACTGATCATGCACTGATCACGTGACTGATCATGCAGTGATCACGTGGCTATCATGAACTACTCACGTGGCTGATCATGCAATGATCATGTAGCTACCATGTACAGGTCACGTGAAGATCATACACCCATCAGGTGACTGATCATGCACTGATCACGTGGCTGATCATGCACTGATCACGAGACTGATCATGCACTGTTCACGTCTATATCATGCACTGATCACATGACTGCCCGTGCACTGATCACGTGGATGATCATACACTAATCTTGTGACAGATCATGCACTGATCACGTGGCTGATCATGCACTGATACCGTGACTGAGCATGGACTGATCACATGACTATCATGTAGTGATCACGTGACTTAATGGCGCTGATCATGTGACTGATCATGCACTGATCATGTTTGCTGTCATACACTGATCATGTGCCTCTGGAGGCAATAAACAAAGAGCTGAGTAGGCACGAATCAAACAGTCAGCAGGCAATAATCATGGAACACAGGTGTGAGGAATCATGCTGCTCAGCTGGCAATAATCAAGCAGCTGAGCAGGCAGGAATCGTGCAGCTCAGCTGGCAATTGTCAAGCAGATGAGCAGACAGTAATCACGCAGCTCAGCAGGCCCAGATCACGTGACTGAGCATGCACTGTTCACGTGGCTGATCATACACTGATCACGTGGCTATCATGCACTGATCACGTGGCTATCATGCACTGATCACGTGGCTGATCAGGCAATGATCACGTGCTACCATGTACTGGTCACGTGACTGATCATGCACTGAGCACGTAATTGATCATGCACTGATCATGTGGCTGATCATGCACTGATCACGTGGCTGATCATACACTGATCACATAACTTATCATGCACTGATCACGTGACTGATCATGCACTGATCAGGTGGCTATCATGCACGGATCACGAGACTGGTCATGCACTGTTCACGTCTATATCATGCACTGATCACATGACTGCCCATGCACTGATCATGTGGATGATCATACACTGATCTTGTGACAGATCATGCACTGATCACGTGGCTGATCATGCACTGATCACGTGACTGAGCATGGACTGATCACATGACTATCATGTAGTGATCACGTGACTTAATGGCGCTGATCATGTGACTGATCATGCGCTGATCATGTTTGCTATCATACACTGATCATGTGCTCTGGAGGCAATAAACAAAGAGCTGAGTAGGCACGAATCAAACAGTCAGCAGGCAATAATCATGAACTCAGGTGTGAGGAATCATGCTGCTCAGCTGGCAATAATCAAGCAGCTGAGCAGGCAGGAATTACGCAGCACAGCTGGCAATTGTCAAGCAGATGACAGGCAGGAACGGCAGCTCAGCTGGCAATTGTCAAGCAGATGAGCAGACAGAATCACGCAGCTCAGCAGGCCCAGATCACGTGATGAGCATGCACTGTTCACGTGGCTGATCATACACTGATCACGTGATGATCATGTACTGATCACTTGGATATCATGCACTGATCACGTGGCTGATCATACACTGTTCACGTGTCTGACCATGCACTGATCACGTGGCTGATCATACACTGCTCACGTAACTGATCATGCACTGATCACGTGGCTATCATGCACTGATCACGTGGCTGAACATGCACTGTTCACGTGGCTGATCACACACCTGTCACGTGACATATCATGCACTGATCACGTGACTCTCATGCACTGATCACGTGGCTGATCATACTCTGCTCACGCAACTCATGCACACATCACGTGGCTGATCATGCACTGCTCATGGTCGGCCGCTGATCATGAATGACACAGCAACCATATACCGGTAACGTGACTGATCATGCAAAGATCACGTAAATGATCATGCACTGTTCACGTGACTGATCATGTACTGATCACGTGACTGATCATGCACTGACCACGTGGCTATCATGCTCTGCTCACGTGGCTGATCATGCACCATCACGAGCTATCATGCACTTGGATCACGTGACTGATCATGCACTGGATCAGCACAATTGACCTGCACTGATCACGGGTCATCATGCACTGATCACGTGG